>NC_091151.1:55594361-55894361 GCF_040958095.1 Procambarus clarkii | reverse complement strand
TACTTATATGATTTGTGTACGATGTGCTTATGCTTTGTATTATTTCTGTACTTGTGTGCATTGTATATATATATATATATATATATATATATATATATATATATATATATATATATATATATATATATATATATATATATATATATATATATATATATAAATCCCCTTGCAACCACTCATTCTCCTTGTAACCACTCTCTTCCCCATGCAATCACCATATCCTCCTGCAACCACCCACTCCCCTTGCAACCAACATCTCCCCTTGCAACCACCCTCTCCCCTTGCAACCACCCTCTTCCCTTGCAACCACCCTCTCCCATTCCAACCACCCACTCCCCTTGCAACCAACATCTCCCCTTGCAACCACTCTCTCCCCTTGCAACCACCCTCTCCCATTCCAACCACCCACTCCCCTTGCAACCACCCTCTTCCCTTGCAACCACCCTCTCCCCTTCCAACCACCCACTCCCCTTGCAACCAACATCTCCCCTTGCAACCACCATCTCCCCTTGCAACCACCATTTTCTAAAGCAACCACCCTCTCCCCTTCCAACCACCCTCTCCCCTTGCAACCACCCTCTTCCCTTGCAACCACCCTCTCCCCTTCCAACCACCCTCTCCCCTTGCAACCACCCTCTTCCCTTGCAACCACCCTCTCCCCTTCCAACCACCCACTCCCCTTGCAACCAACATCTCCCCTTGCAACCACCATCTCCCCTTGCAACCACCATTTTCTAAAGCAACCACCCTCTCCCCTTGCAACCACCCTCTCCCCTTCCAACCACCCTCTCCCCTTGCAACCAACATCTCCCCTTGCAACCTCCCTTTCCCCTTGCAACAACCCTTTTCCCTTTGTAACCACCATCTCCCCTTTCAACCATCCTCTCCCCTTGCAAACACCCTCTCCCCTTGCAACCATCCTCTCCCCTTGCAACAACCCTTTACCCATGCAACCACCCTCTCTCCATGCAACCAACCTTTCCTCATGCAACCACCCTCTCCCCTTGCAACAACCCTCTCTCCTTGCAACAACCCTCTTCCCTTTCAACCACTTTCTCCCCTTGCAACCACTCTCTCCCCTTGCCACCACCCTCTCCCAATGCAACCACCCTCTCCCCATGCAAGCACCCTATCCCCTTGCAACCACCCTCTCCCCTTTCAACCACCCTCTCCCCTTGCAACCACACTCTCCCCTCTCAACCACCCTCTCCCAATGCAATTACCCTCTCAATGCCCCTTTTAAGTATTCCCTTCCTCCCTCTCCCTCCACACCCACACAATCTCCTGCATCCAATCAGTGCTCCCCCTCTCCATCCCTTCACCCCCTCCCCTTACCGTGCAATCCCTGCATTATCTCCTGCAATGCTTCTCTTCTTCCTATAATGTAGCAATAACGTATCTCCGGTGTATCACCACAGATACCTCCACCAAGCAAGTTGTTACTACTTACAACTAACACTTAAAGTTACTAACACTACTTACTGCTGCCACGACCTTCGCCTTTGATCAACATAAATACTTAACAGTGACCGGCGATGAAGGATACCGATCACTGGAGAGTTAACGATGTGAATTAAGGATAGACCGTGCGCTACACTTGTAGCAGGTGTGCAATTGCACACCTGAAGCAGGTAAAAGCGTGGTCTACTTCTCTCGGGGGTTCTGGGGGGTCCCCGTGGGCGCCTGCCTGGTGTCGCTGTGGGTAAACGTGTAAGTATAGGAGCAGATGTGCATGTTGAGTAGTTGTAAGATGAATGTGTATGAATATGTGCCGTAGAGTTAAGCTTGTGTATATATATATATACATATATATATATATGTATATATATATATATATATATATATATGCGAACAAGCCTGAATGGTCCCCAGGACTATATGCGAATGAAAACTCACACCCCAGAAGTGACTCGAACCCATACTCCCAGGAGCAAAGCAACTGGTAACTACAGGGCGCCTTAATCCACTTGACCATCACGGCCGTCAAAAGGAAGTGATAGCCGAGGCTATTTGAGCCACTTCCCCGACGGCAACTCGGATGGTAATCTTGGGCATAGCATTTCACCAAATCACCTCATTCTTTGGGGCACACGTGAGGAACACAAATGCGAACAAGCCTGAATGGTCCCCAGGACTATATGCGAATGAAAACTCACACCCCAGAAGTGACTCGAACCCATACTCCCAGGAGCAAAGCAACTGGTAACTACAGGGCGCCTTAATCCACTTGACCATCACGGCCGTCAAAAGGAAGTGATAGCCGAGGCTATTTGAGCCACTTCCCCGACGGCAACTCGGATGGTAATCTTGGGCATAGCATTTCACCAAATCACCTCATTCTTTGGGGCACACGTGAGGAACACAAATGCGAACAAGCCTGAATGGTCCCCAGGACTATATGCGAATGAAAACTCACACCCCAGAAGTGACTCGAACCCATACTCCCAGGAGCAAAGCAACTGGTAACTACAGGGCGCCTTAATCCACTTGACCATCACGGCCGTCAAAAGGAAGTGATAGCCGAGGCTATTTGAGCCACTTCCCCGACGGCAACTCGGATGGTAATCTTGGGCATAGCATTTCACCAAATCACCTCATTCTTTGGGGCACACGTGAGGAACACAAATGCGAACAAGCCTGAATGGTCCCCAGGACTATATGCGAATGAAAACTCACACCCCAGAAGTGACTCGAACCCATACTCCCAGGAGCAAAGCAACTGGTAACTACAGGGCGCCTTAATCCACTTGACCATCACGGCCGTCAAAAGGAAGTGATAGCCGAGGCTATTTGAGCCACTTCCCCGACGGCAACTCGGATGGTAATCTTGGGCATAGCATTTCACCAAATCACCTCATTCTTTGGGGCACACGTGAGGAACACAAATGCGAACAAGCCTGAATGGTCCCCAGGACTATATGCGAATGAAAACTCATGTGTGCCCCAAAGAATGAGGTGATTTGGTGAAATGCTATGCCCAAGATTACCATCCGAGTTGCCGTCGGGGAAGTGGCTCAAATAGCCTCGGCTATCACTTCCTTTTGACGGCCGTGATGGTCAAGTGGATTAAGGCGCCCTGTAGTTACCAGTTGCTTTGCTCCTGGGAGTATGGGTTCGAGTCACTTCTGGGGTGTGAGTTTTCATTCGCATATAGTCCTGGGGACCATTCAGGCTTGTTCGCATTTGTGTTCCTCACGTGTGCCCCAAAGAATGAGGTGATTTGGTGAAATGCTATGCCCAAGATTACCATCCGAGTTGCCGTCGGGGAAGTGGCTCAAATAGCCTCGGCTATCACTTCCTTTTGACGGCCGTGATGGTCAAGTGGATTAAGGCGCCCTGTAGTTACCAGTTGCTTTGCTCCTGGGAGTATGGGTTCGAGTCACTTCTGGGGTGTGAGTTTTCATTCGCATATAGTCCTGGGGACCATTCAGGCTTGTTCGCATTTGTGTTCCTCACGTGTGCCCCAAAGAATGAGGTGATTTGGTGAAATGCTATGCCCAAGATTACCATCCGAGTTGCCGTCGGGGAAGTGGCTCAAATAGCCTCGGCTATCACTTCCTTTTGACGGCCGTGATGGTCAAGTGGATTAAGGCGCCCTGTAGTTACCAGTTGCTTTGCTCCTGGGAGTATGGGTTCGAGTCACTTCTGGGGTGTGAGTTTTCATTCGCATATAGTCCTGGGGACCATTCAGGCTTGTTCGCATTTGTGTTCCTCACGTGTGCCCCAAAGAATGAGGTGATTTGGTGAAATGCTATGCCCAAGATTACCATCCGAGTTGCCGTCGGGGAAGTGGCTCAAATAGCCTCGGCTATCACTTCCTTTTGACGGCCGTGATGGTCAAGTGGATTAAGGCGCCCTGTAGTTACCAGTTGCTTTGCTCCTGGGAGTATGGGTTCGAGTCACTTCTGGGGTGTGAGTTTTCATTCATATATATATATATATATATATATATATATATATATATATATATATATATATATATATATATATATATATATATATATATATTTATATATATATATATATATATATATATATATATATATATATATATATATATATATATATATATATATATATATATATATATATATATATATATATATATATGTCGTACCTAGTAGCCAGAACGCACTTATCAGCCTACTATGCAAGGCCCGATTTGCCTAATAAGCCAAGTTTTCATGAATTAATATATTTTCTTTAATTTTTTTCTTTTGAAATGATAAAGCTACCCATTTAATTATGTAAGCGGTCAATTTTTTTTTATTGGAGTTAAAATAAACGTAGATATATGACCGAACCTAGCCGACCCTACCTATATATATATATATATATATATATATATATATATATATATATATATATATATATATATATGCGAACAAGCCTGAATGGTCCCCAGGACTATATGCGAATGAAAACTCACACCCCAGAAGTGACTCGAACCCATACTCCCAGAAGCAACGCAACTGGTAACTACAGGGCGCCTTAATCCGCTTGACCATCACGGCCGTCAAAAGGAAGTGATAGCCGAGGCTATTTGAGCCACTTCCCCGACGGCAACTCGGATGGTAATCTTGGGCATAGCATTTCACCAAATCACCTCATTCTTTGGGGCACACGTGAGGAACACAAATGCGAACAAGCCTGAATGGTCCCCAGGACTATATTTGACTTTAGTTGCCGTCGGGGAAGTGGCTCAAATAGCCTCGGCTATCACTTCCTTTTGACGGCCGTGATGGTCAAGCGGATTAAGGCGCCCTGTAGTTACCAGTTGCGTTGCTTCTGGGAGTATGGGTTCGAGTCACTTCTGGGGTGTGAGTTTTCATTCGCATATAGTCCTGGGGACCATTCAGGCTTGTTCGCATTTGTGTTCCTCACGTGTGCCCCAAAGAATGAGGTGATTTGGTGAAATGCTATGCCCAAGATTACCATCCGAGTTGCCGTCGGGGAAGTGGCTCAAATAGCCTCGGCTATCACTTCCTTTTGACGGCCGTGATGGTCAAGCGGATTAAGGCGCCCTGTAGTTACCAGTTGCGTTGCTTCTGGGAGTATGGGTTCGAGTCACTTCTGGGGTGTGAGTTTTCATTCATATATATATATATATATATATATATATATATATATATATATATATATATATATATATATATATATATATATATATATATATATATATGTCGTACCTAGTAGCCAGAACTCACTTCTCAGCCTACTATGCAAGGCCCGATTTGCCTAATAAGCCAAGTTTTCCTGAATTAATTGTTTTTCGACAACCTAACCTACCTAACTTAACCTAACTTAACTTTTTCGGCTACCTAACCTAGCCTAACCTATAAAGATAGGTTAGGTTAGGTTAGGTAGGGTTGGTTAGGTTCGGTCAAATATCTACGTTAATTTTAACTCAAATATAAAAAATTGATCTCATATATAATGAAATGGGTAGCTTTATCATTTCATAAGAAAAAAATTGAGAAAATATATTAATTCATGAAAACTTGGCTTATTAGGCAAATCGGGCCTTGCATATTAGGCTGAGAAGTGAGTTCTGGCTACTAGGTACGACATACATATATATATATATATATATATATATATATATATATATATATATATATATATACATATATATATATATATATATATATATATATATATATATATATATATATATATATATATATATATATATATATATATATATATATATAGTCATTTACTATTACGAATATGTCATCTACATAACAGCAGTATACAGTTGGTTTTTGTCTGCTACTGAAGACCCTATCTTCGATGGTTCCCATATAAAAATTAGCAAATAAAACTCCTAAGGGGGAGCCCATTGCTACTCCGTCTATTTGTAAATACATGTCTCCTTGTGGACTGATGAAAGGGGCTTCCTTTGTACATGCTTCGAGAAGACTTTTCAAGTGTGGCTCAGGTATGTCTAATTTGGGGGTGCTCTCGTCTCTGTATACTCTGTCCAGTATCATTCCTATGGTTGTGTCGACTGGGACGTTGGTAAAAAGGGATTCAACGTCCAGGGAAGCGATGATTCCATCGGGCTGGGTAGATTTGATCAATTCTAGGAAATCTGCTAGAATTTTTTGAAATCTACAAAACCAACTGTATACTGCCGTTATGTAGATGACATATTCGTAATAGTAAAAGACTCAGATGAACTAATTGACCTAAAAAGACACCTAGAGAGAGAGAGAGTCAGTACTCCGATTTACACATGAAAATAGTGAAAATAACAGTCTGCCATTCTTGGATGTACTAATAACAAAAACAGGAACCTCTTTAAACACCAACGTATATACCAAGCCCACCAACATAGGATTATGCCTGAACGGTAGAAGTGAGTGCCCCCAAAGATACAAAGCCAGTGTTCTCAATGCTTATATTCGTCGAGCGCTTACCCACTGCTCTGAATGGAGCAACGTGAGTAGAGAGTTTGAAAGAGTAACTCAGGTATTGGTGAACAACGGATATAGCAACGCGGAAATAAACGCTGCTATAAGAAGACACTTGGACCGTTGGTATAATTCAGAACCTAGAACAGAAACCACAACACCCCCAATAAAATTATATTACAAATCAACCATGCACAGTGAACATATAAAAGAGGAAAGAATAATGAAAGAAATAATCCGTAAAGGAGTAAAAAGCACTACTCCTAACCAAAACATAAACCTGATAATATTCTACAAAACCAAGAAGACTTCCGAACTCCTTATCAAAAACAGCCCGAAGCCGACGGAGAACCCTCTACAGCAGTCAAGCGTTGTATACATGTACACTTGCCCCCACGAAGGATGTAACCTTCAATGTAAGTACATAGGTATGACGTCGACCAAGCTGACGAGGCGTTTGACATGCCATCTTCAATCTGGTGCCCCTAGGAATCACATGAGACAAGCCCATGACATTACTCTAACAAGAGAAATGTTGAACAAGAATACTTGCATAATAGACAAAACCCAAGATTCAAGAAGATTACAAATTCTTGAGGCAATTCACATAAGAATAGAGCGACCTACCATGAACACCCAAATCACGGAACTATTTACTCTACCCACCATGAGAGTAAGGACAAGACAAGAACATATCGATGCCAACACAGAAGACAATGTCCAACATAACAGGCCAATTACACTGGATTAATCTTTGTGTTTAGATAGGAGATGCCTCGTATGGGCCAATAAGCCTTCTGCAGCCCCTATGTTTATCCCTTATGTATCCCCCCGTGTTTTCACATATATATATATATATATATATATATATATATATATATATATATATATATATATATATATATATATATATATATATATATATATATATATATATATATAATATATATATATATATATATATATATATATATATATATATATATATATATATATATATATATATATATATATATATATATATATATATATATCTCCCACAGACATAGACCACGCATTTACCTACTTCAGGTGTGCTATTGCACACCTGCTGCAGGTGTAGCACACGGTCTACATCTCCATTTACCCTACTAACTTCCTCTATTCACTGGAAACTCTCTTTGAATGAATAACAGGTACAAATGGATACACCAGAAGGAGAGTTTAGTAATATATATTTATTTATTTACGTTCAATATAAGAATCCTAATCTATCTTCCCTATCAAGGCAATATAATTATCAACATTTCTGATGTTAGAACATAAGGGACCAATACTCACTCAAGATACAGCAGTGATGAAACTTCAGTGTAGACACCAGATCGTCAGTCTCCCCTTCCCCCCCTGGGATGCCCAACACTACACCCCAGACTCCTGTCTGGACTGAGACACAGAACACAACTCTCCCCTCCCTCGATTGATAAAGATTAAGCCACACACAAAAGCTCCCCCTCCCTCTGTTGTAATGAGCTTATATTCCTGTCTATCCCCAATTTTCCGTTGAATGGACGGATTTGAAACTGGTAACAAGGGATTACCTTCCAACTCCTCATCTCCCTCTGAATGTCTGGTAAGTCAGGCATAATCCCAAGTCTCTACTCAAGTCACCTCAACAACTGTTACATTCCTACTCACTCTACTTCAACTCCCTTTCATCTCCTTTCTCTCACTTCTCACCCTGCCTAACCCCAGCCTCCTCCCCTCTCTCCCCACCCTACCCTAGTCTCCTTCCTTCATTCCCCACCCCAGCCTATTATAGGGTCTTCCCCTCACTCCCTACCCTAGCCTAATATAGGCTCCTCCCTTCACTCTCCAACCCACACTACCATACCCTAGCCTCCTAGCCTCCTCCCCTACCTCACCACCCTACCCTACCCTAGTCTCCTTCCCTCACTCCCCACCCTAGCCTACTATTGCCTCCTCCCCTACTTCACCACCCTTGCCCATAGCCTCCTCCCCTAACTCTCCTTGCCACCCTTCCCTACCCTAGCCTCCTCCCCTCACTCTCCACCCCCTAACCGTATTCTAGTCCCCTCCACTCACTCCCCACCCTATCCTACCCAAGACTCCTCCCTTCACTTAAACATCTCCCCTTACTCAGTCTCCTCCCCTTGTAACACCATAAATGGATGTATTTAACATTTCACATTCAACGAGTCAATCACTCAGGATATTGGCGGTGTCAGGCTGTCGGTTCTTAAACATTTTAAAATCACACCTTTCGAGTGTTAATTGTCAAAGGTTCTGCAGAGGTCAAGTCGTGTCAGGTGACCTCGCTCTCTGCTAAGCTGATAAGTGCAGATAGGTGGCTGTGTTAGTTACGTCAAACAAGCTGCTGTCTAGGTGGGGTAGGTAGATAGCTAGATTGTATCTCCTGGTAGACGGAGTTTAGCTCCCGGTTTCTACCTTAAATACCCGTTGTACTGTACATTTGAGATTCAGAGAGAGAGAGAGAGAGAGAGAGAGAGAGAGAGAGAGAGAGAGAGAGAGAGAGAGAGAGAGAGAGAGAGAGAGAGAGAGAGAGAGAGAGAGAGAGAGAGAGAGAGAGAGAGAGAGAGAGGGAGGGAGAGAGAGAGAGAGAGAGAGAGAGAGAGAGATAGAGAGAGAGAGAGAGAGAGAGAGAGAGAGAGAGAGAGAGAGAGAGAGAGAGAGAGAGAGAGAGAGAGAGAGAGAGAGAGAGAGAGAGGGAGAGAGAGAGAGAGAGAGAGAGAGAGAGAGAGAGAGAGAGAGAGAGAGAGAGAGAGAGAGAGAGAGAGAGAGAGAGAGAGAGAGAGAGAGAGAGAGAGAGGGGGAGGGAGGGAGGGAGAGAGAGAGAGAGAGAGAGAGAGAGAGAGAGAGAGAGAGAGAGAGAGAGAGAGAGAGAGAGAGAGAGAGAGAGAGAGAGAGAGAGAGAGAGAGAGAGAGAGAGTGAGAGAGAGAGAGAGAGAGAGAGAGAGAGAGAGAGAGAGAGAGAGAGAGAGAGAGAGAGAGAGAGAGAGAGAGAGAGAGAGAGAGAGAGAGAGAGAGAGAGAGAGAAGCCTTGCTAGGTCTAGCTCTAGAGCCATACTAGGTGAGTACAGACCTGTCCCAGGTCGGTAGGGACTCTGTCACCCGCTCCTCCAACCATATTATAAACAGAGACTCTGATGAGTGAGAGTGTAGGGTTGACGTGTATGTGGTGTTTTCCAATTTATGTGGTGTGTTATTTTTAGGGAAAGTCATCAGTAGTTGGTCTCAAATACTTGTGTGGTGACCTAAATTCTGCATTAATATTGACATTTAAATATTAAGTGAAATTTTTTAATTATGATACCCATAGGAGTGAATATAAAATAATATCTAACTGATTAACGTTTTAAATTGTCTTTAATTTTGATCTTTAGATCTTGGATAGTGAAAGCAAGAGTGGAGATTGGATGAGTACTTGTTGAAGATTTTGACATAAAGATTCTTGCCTGTATGATTTACATGCTTACAGTTTTTACTTGATAACATCAGTTAATATTGTGGTACTGACAAGATCCAATCCTTGTCTTATAAATAACTCAGAGGGAATACTGAGAACATATGCGGGACGAATAGAAACGATAAAACATCTAAATAATTGAGACCGTCTCAAAGATTTGAAAATGTACTCTTTAGAAAGGAGACGAGAAAGGTATCAAATAATATATGCTGTACTTAGAAGATGGTTGACGGCCAGGTCCCAAATTTGCACAGTTGAATAACTTATTGAAGCAAATGACAGGGAAGAAAATGCAGAATAAAACTAGTGAGGAGTAGAGGTGCCATAGGCAGTCAGAAACCACTGTTTGAACATCAGAGGTCCACAGCTGTTCAGCATTCCTCCCAGCAAGCATTACAAATATTGCTGGAACGAAGGCGGATTTATCCAAGAGGCACTTAAATAAGTTCTTGCAAGAAGTAGCTGACAAGCCAGGCTATAGTGGATATGTGGGCCTGCGGGCTGCTCCAAGCCCATTAGCCTGTTGAACAAAGTTACACCAAGTCGGGCCTAGCCTCAGGCCGGGCTCGAGAGGTAGAAGAACTCCCAGAACACCCTCCAGGTATGCTCTAGAATGACCTTCTTCAGTGATGTGATTTGGCGATCAGAGCATTATTCAGAAAGATCAAGGTTCGGTTCCGAGGACCCAACACCAACTACATCAAGGCAGAGACTCTAGCCCTCTTGACGTCGAACTCGGAGGAAGTTCCCATCGATGTCATCATGGAAGGAAAAGGGACCCCAGATTCTATTCAGCAGTGCAGTAGTGCTCCGAGGCCTGTTCAACCCAACAACAATTGCAGAATTAGAGGCAGCAACCTGATCCTCGTACCGCCCCCACAATTACCAGGCTGTAAGGAGCATATTTGTCCACCGAGTGAGCGCTCTTATTGCGGAAAGACCAATAGCTGATATCATCAACGGCATCAATCTTCAGAACCAATTACTGCTTGCCATCACAGCAAACCTCATCCAGCAGGCGGGAAAAGAGAGACCCACCCTGAAGGTCACCCTCAAGTCTCCAGCAGAGGCCACCCTCGCGGCCGACAACGGTCTCAGATGTTTTCGTGTGGCCTGCATACCCCCATCAGACCTCCTGGCAACGTTATTTCCGCCTACGCCAGTGCTTCAGGTGTTATCAATACACTCACTATGCCCAGTAATGCGCCAGCCTCGAGCAGAGATGCAGCATCTGTGCAGAAAAACTCCATTACAGGTCCTGCCAGGCCGACTACCAGCAGTGCCTACTATGTGTAGAAGCCCACTCCGCCGTCTCACCGGATTGCCAGGCTAAGAAGGCTGAAATTCAGAACATGACCAAAGCCAGACAAGCCACCACCACTCCAAAACCAATTAAAGCATTAAATATAAAGGTCTGTAGCCGTTCGGACCTCCCGACAAGTGGCGCCACGGGCAGCCCCACCACCACTCAACAGAGCAACTACTGAACGAGTAACACCCGGGGCAGCAGCGAATCACAGACCTAGACGACGCCACTCAACCAGGCCAGCAATCATCGACCCAGACGTCGCCACACTCTCCTCCACCAGTTCAAGCCATCACCAACAACAGCACGATTCCTGCTCTCATACTCATTGCAGGCCTTATGGCTGGATCGGACATCAGGAAGTACCACACAGTACTAAATGAACTATATGCTGAGAACAACCTACCCATCTTCAAGATCTCTGAGGCCTTCTTCACAAGACACATACAGACAACTGATCCAAGCAACACGTCGTCGGCCTCTGCCAACGGACCCGGCAATACCAGAGTCGAAACGCGTGCCCCCTGATCCAATAGCAAATGCCGTAACAGATCCAGACCAGGAGACCTTCTCCACTGGCCAAGAGGACGAAGCTACACTCTCATCCAATGAGGAAGAGAACTCAGTAGGACTTCCAACATCACCAAGAGTGCAACCGGACTAACTTGTCCTCTTAAAAACAACGTTGCTTTTGGCCGTTTGCCCGTATGGCCGAAAGTGGACGTAATTTGAAAATTAAAAAAATTTAAATAAATTTGAGATTTTTTCAACAACAGTTAGTTAAGGGTCCTCTGATAGGTTAGGTGGGCAGGAAATTGTCATAAAGTTTCAAAAGTTATGAAAAACGTTAATTGAAATTTTCCTCTCCTAACCTTTTGGAGTAAGCCGGACGACCGAAACAGAAAACGGGACAGTACGTCATTTTCATGAGCTGATTTCATTTCAAATTTCGTGCACTTTTGGCCATATCGCACATACGAGCCAAAAGCGACGTTATTTTTAATAACGGTGGCGGCTTCATCTCCACCGTCCTGAGGGACCAATATAACCTGGCAAAAAAGAAAACATCGCAGCAGTGACGATTTCATACATCGACACATTTGACGGCCCAAACACCGACCAGTAGTAGAGCTACGAACGCCAAATTAACGAAGAGTAAAAAAAACATCACCACCCGGTCGGCCGAGCGGACAGCACGCTGGACTTGTGATCCTGTGGTCCTGGGTTCGATCCCGCGACGGCGAGAAACAATGGGCAGAGTTTCTTTCACCCTATGCCCCTGTTACCTAGCAGTAAAATAGGTACCTGGGTGTCAGTCAGCTGTCGCGGGCTGCTTCCTGGGGGTGGAGGCCTGGTCGAGGACCGGGCCGCGGGGACACTAAAGCCCCGAAATCATCTCAAGATAACCCATACCCATTTCAACTGTCTACAGAACCAGACCCAACCGAAGGCAGCCGCTTTCTTCCTCCTGTATAGGGGGATGGGGACCTAATTATTGCCCGATTTTATTTTATTATTTTCTTGGACGCTATATCTGCCACCGTGAAGACCTCAGCACCACCGAAGACAAAAGACATGAGCTGCACCGAAGAAAGAAGACTCCACCACTCAAGAGGACAGCAGCCAGCACCCCCTCACTCCACCACGGCCTACTTCCTTTTCCACCCTCACATGTGTCACCACTGCCTACTTCCTCTTCCACCCTCACATGTGTCACCACGGCCTACTTCCTCTTCCACCCACACATGTGTCACCACGGCCTACTTCCTCTTCCACCCTCACATGTGTCACCACGGCCTACTTCCTCTTCCACCCTCACATGTGTCACCACGGCCTACTTCCTCTTCCACCCACACATGTGTCACCACGGCCTACTTCCTCTTCCACCCTCACATGTGTCACCACGGCCTACTTCCTCTCCCACCCACACACCTGTCACTACGGCCTACTTCCTCTTCCACCCACACACCTGTCACCACGGCCTACGCCGCCTCTCCCACCTGAGCTGTTTTCTTGCCCCTCATTATCTCAACAAACCTCCACTTGTAGGTCAGAAAAATACCAGTCATCCTAATCACCTAACCAACTCATCCTATCCATCCTTCCCTAATTATCTTAACTGATCAGTATATAATTTTGTGTAAGAGAGTGGTCTACGTCCCTTTATGACGGTGTGTAGTGGAGGCTCATTGTCATAGACTCATTTTGTTTTAGCACTAATTTGTCTAGTACTAACTGTGCCTTTGGGTGCGTAATAGAGCTTTTTAAGAACAATTTATCGATTAGTACCCAGGTACAGTGCTATCGTAGTGATCATCTTTACAAATGTATTTCCAGGTATGCGTCGTGTTTACCTTCTGAACCACACAAGAGGTCAATGGAGGGCAATAAAGATTGGCTCTACAGTACGGCGCCGCCTGCCAAACACGGCTTAAGCCACACTTTTGCCTTCACTCCCACATTCTTATTCACAACAGCAGAAGTATTTTAGTGAAGGGCGGAACAAGGCGGCATTCATCATAAGGGAACAATATGTGGAGCATATTTATCCTTCCCGAGTCACGAAGGTAGTTGGGGCTCTAATGATGGCTGGCTTACATCACTCTGCGGCGCCTTCAGGTTGATGTTGCTTATGTCGCATAGGGAGGTGATGACGCGCAGCACGCCAAGGGCAGAGAAGAGGAGGGAGAGAGAGAGAGAGAGACAGAGACAGAGACAGAGAGAGAGAGAGAGAGAGAGAGAGAGAGAGAGAGAGAGAGAGAGAGAGAGAGAGAGAGAGAGAGAGAGAGAGAGAGAGAGAGAGAGAGAGAGAGAGAGA
Source organism: Procambarus clarkii (assembly GCF_040958095.1). Classification (NCBI taxonomy): domain Eukaryota; kingdom Metazoa; phylum Arthropoda; class Malacostraca; order Decapoda; family Cambaridae; genus Procambarus; species Procambarus clarkii. The sequence goes on along the minus strand of NC_091151.1, from coordinate 55,880,334 downwards.
GAGAGAGAGAGAGACTGACTTCAATAGTAGTGGTTACTAAACCATAGTGCCCTTATGAATCAAAAGATATTATAGCATGTATTCATATCATAAGTCTTGCCATTGCAAGTTCACCTTTGTTGGTATAAATTTTGGGAAATTTGAAAAGATTACAATTCATAATTTACACATTTTTTTTATTATAAAAAGTAATCATGATCACTTAAGTTTTTCCCGTAATAGTGAGTGTTACTTGAAGGAGTCCTCGTGTAGGAACACAGTCAGGGTTTGGACCATAGTCACAATATTGAGGGGGGTAACTCACACACTCTCAGACACTCCTTCACCCTTCCGATAATACGTCCCTTTTTCGTCGTTAGTTCTCAATTTCATTCTGTCGGGGGATTGCTAGTTTGACCTGCTTTATGAAACATTTGTCCGCCAATAAATGCTATCCTCTGGAGCATAGTGTTCATCTTGGGTGGCAGAACAGGTCTCTCCATACTCACCCCACCAACAGTTCCTTAAAAGCTTGCTTCATTCGCACCTTTTCACCATAAAGCGCCCATTTTTCTCTGTTTAAAATTATTCCCAGCATACAGATATCTATTTAAGTTCTAGATCACACCTTGATATTGTTCGAAATTTCATTATACGACACTTCAATCAACCCAATCTCAATTTCAACAAGCAAGTTGATTTGATTCACGGCCGAATCGCCAGTGCAAAGTCTCAAAGGCTTTGCACTTGAGATTTATTTGATCAAAACATTGATCAAAGGATCAAAAATATTGATCCTATGACATATCATTTTTTTTTCTAAATCTGCTCCGTCATACTGCTTATCAATGGATGGCTGCTATAGTGCATTAAGACGCGAAACATACATCTCGAAATCCTCCTAGTTGACAATGCAGCTTCCTCGACCAATAAACACCAGTTAGGGTTACACAGCTGCTGTTATTCATACCTGCCCTCGGTCCCTTATCCTCCACCACATCACGACTGCGGCCAACTAAATAAAAATTCAAAGTAAAATTTTTTATCGCCATGAACAACCTCCCCGTTCCTCCCCACCCTACACTTTTCTAAATTCCTAGTATGGATTATTTTACTTAGAACTGAATTAGAGACATTACTCACTATTCATATCCTCCATCATCACGTGGTGGGTGTGCTTGTTCCTTCACTATGACTGTAACTGAGGCAGTTAACCCAACACGTCACTTGCACACACAAGTTGTTTTTGGCAGTTCATCCTTATATTTAAATAAATATAATGCTATTTTTTGTATTTTTTTGTATTTATATGTATACTGGCGTTCTTGCATTCTTGTAAAGCCACTATTCTTGTAAAGTACGCACAGTGTTTCCGATAGGCCCTTAATCCTAATTATCCCCGAATACGTCCCCCGGAATTTCCCCAGAGTCGTTTAACAACCAGGTACCCATTCACTCCTGGGTGAACAGAAGCGTACAGTTAAGGATTAGCGCCTAGTCAATCCTCCCTGGCCAGGATATGAACCCGGGCAAAATCACTCACGATACGTTGGGCAAGTGTCTTACAACTGCGCCACAGTTATCTTGATGTTATCTTGATATGATTTCGGGGCTTTTTAGTGTCCCCGCGGCCCGGTCCTCGACCAGGCCTTCACCCCCAGGAAGCAGCCCGTGACAGCTGACTAACACCCAGGTACCTATTTTACTGCTAGGTAACAGGGGCATAGGGTGAAAGAAACTCAGCCCATTGTTTCTCGCCGCGTTTGAGATCGAACCCAGGACCACAGGATCAGAAGTCCAGCGTGCTGTTCGCTCGGCCGACCGGGTGGTGATGTTTTTTTTACTCTTCGTTAATTTGGCGTTCGTAGCTCTACTACTGGTCGGTGTTTGGGCCGTCAAATGTGTCGATGTATGAAATCGTCACTGCTGCGATGTTTTCTTTTTTGCCAGGTTATATTGGTCCCTCAGGACGGTGGAGATGAAGCCGCTTTTTTCTGGTGTTGTAGCGAGTTCTGCACGGCCGTGAGGACGCTCCACGATGTTCAAGCTGCTTAATTGCCGCCGTTTAAAAACCGTGAACCTGACTGGTGATGTAAAATGCACATACAATGTGCATATTAAGGAAGAGACTTTATTTAAAGATGTTATTAGTGTGTCTTGCCACAGTGCAGAGAGTATGGACAGCCATGCCTGAGCCGATCACCTTCCCTCCCACACACTGTGAGGAGTGTGTGTGTGTGTGTGTACACCGTCACCACAGTTGTGACGCTCACACCCTCCCATACACAGAGTAACCAATACTCTGCAACAACAGCAAGACACTGTTTTAATTAATGTGACACTAAGGGTGTGTCTTGCCTAAAAAATAGTAAGATGATTGTGTGGATACAGTGATGCCACAGCAGTGACGCCACACACACCCTCTCACAGTTGTGCATACAAAACTCTGCCGCCACACAAGGACCTGGTCGGTGTTATTAATTGTGTATAAATGTGTATAAACATTAAGAAATGTGTATAAACGTTAAGAAATGTGTATAAACATTAAGAGATGTGTATAAACATTAAGACACTCTAATTTTATGAACAATTGTGTGTGTCTTCCCATAAACTGTGAGTGGAGTGTGAACAATGCCTGAAGCCAGAAGCTGATGGAGTCAATATTGCCATTCCAATATCAGTAGAGAACAACACTACAAGCTCAGGACCTACAAGAGGGCAAAATCTTAGTACTATAAGACTCAGCTCCATACCTGCATCTTAATAAAATAAGGAAGGTTGGTGGTGTAACAATAGTAATTGGATTCAATTCATTGTGACACATTATATTGCAGGTGTGGTTAAACCATGAGCTTATGAGCTCACCTCAATACGTGAACGCTGCAAGAAGCAGACGATGAGTCACAACAACGTGGCTGAAGCTATGATAATCAAACCACACACAAAAAGATGAAGAAACAAGTTCAAGTACGTTTATTGAGACAATATAATACATCTCAACATGACAGAATAGCTTAGGCTATTTCTACCCTCCAGATGAAGAGAGGACGACGTTTCGGTCCCACCTGGACCATAACAAGACCATTATCACAATCGACTTGATAATGGTCCAAGACGGACCAAAACGTCGTCGTCTCTTCATCTTGTGGTGTGTGGTTTGGTCATCAACGCTGCAAGAGTCAGTTATAACGCTGCGGAGAGGCAGTGATGTCGTTGGAAGAGACAGTAGTAACGCTGGAAGTTGGAGTAGTAACACTACAAGAGGCAGTCGCATCGTTTAAGAATTAGTAGTAACAATGCAGTAGTAATTGCCTCTTGTAGCAGCGCTAAAAGAGGCAATAGTAACGCTCCAAGTGGCAGATGAAACGAGGAAAAAAAGAAGTTGCAACGTTGCGAGAGGTAAGTCTGCAAGAGAAATTAGTAACGTTGGAAGAAGCAGTACTAACGCGCCAGTGGAAGAAGAAACGCTACTGTAAGAAGCAAATAATGGCTACAATTGGCAGCATTAGTAATATGCAAGAGGCAGTAATAACGCTGAAAGAGGCCATAATAACACTACAAGAGGCAGTGGTAACGGTGCAAGAGGGTATAACGTTACAAGAGATAGTAGTAGTAACGCTGCAAGAGGTAGCAGTAGTATGCCACAAGAGGCAGCAGTAGTATGCTGCAAGAGGCAGCAGTAGTATGCCGCAAGAGGTAGCAGTAGTATGCTGCAAGAGATAGTAGTAGTAACGCTGCAAGAGGCAGCAGTAGTATGCCGCAAGAGGTAGCAGTAGTATGCTGCAAGAGATAGTAGTAGTAACGCTGCAAGAGGCAGCAGTAGTATGCTGCAAGAGGTAGCAGTAGTATGCTGCATGAGATAGTAGTAGTAACGCTGCAAGAGGTAGCAGTAGTATGCTGCAAGAGATAGTAGTAGTAACGCTGCAAGAGGCAGCAGTAGTATGCCGCAAGAGGTAGCAGTAGTATGCTGCAAGAGATAGTAGTAGTAACGCTGCAAGAGGCAGCAGTAGTATGCTGCAAGAGGTAGCAGTAGTATGCTGCAAGAGGCAGCAATAGTATCCCGCAAGAGGCAGCAGTAGTATGCTGCAAGAGGTAGCAGTAGTATGCTGCAAGAGATAGTAGTAGTAACGCTGCAAGAGGCAGCAGTAGTATGCTGCAAGAGGTAGCAGTAGTATGCTGCAAGAGGCAGCAGTAGTATGCCGCAAGAGGTAGCAGTAGTATGCTGCAAGAGGCAGCAGTAGTATGCTGCAAGAGGTAGCAGTAGTATGCTGCAAGAAGCAGCAGTAGTATGCCGCAAGAGGTAGCAGTAGTATGCTGCAAGAGGCAGCAGTAGTATGCTGCAAGAGGCAGCAGTAGTATGCCGCAAGAGGTACCAGTAGTATGCCGCAAGAGGCAGCAGTAGTATGCTGCAAGAGGCAGCAGTAATATGCCGCAAGAGGCAGCAGTAGTATGCCGCAAGAGGCAGCAGTAGTATGCTGCAAGAGGCAGCAGTAATATGCCGCAAGAGGCAGCAGTAGTATGCCGCAAGAGGCAGCAGTAGTATACTGCAAGAGGCAGCAGTAATATGCCGCAAGAGGCAGCAGTAATATGCTGCAAGAGGCAGCCGTAATATGCTGCAAGAGGCAGCAGTAATATGCCGCAAGAGGCAGCAGTAATATGCTGCAAGAGGTAGCAGTAATATGCTGCAAGAGGCAGCAGTAATATGCTGCAAGAGGCAGCAGTAGTATGCCGCAAGAGGCAGCAGTAGTATACTGCAAGAGGCAGCAGTAGTATGCCGCAAGAGGCAGCAGTAGTATACTGCAATAGGCAGCAGTAGTATACTGCAAGAGGCAGCAGTAGTATACTGCAAGAGGCAGCAGTAGTATACCGAAAGAGGCACCAGTAGTATACTGCAAGAGGCAGCAGTATTAATGCCACAAGAGGCAGCAGTAGTATACTGCAAGTGGCAGCAGTAGTATACTGCAAGAGGCAGCAGTAGTATATTGCAAGAGGCAGCAGTAGTATACTGCAAGAGGCAGCAGTAGTACATTGCAAGAGGCAGCAGTAGTAAATTGCAAGAGGCAGCAGTAGTATACTGCAAAAGGCAGCAGTAGTATACTGCAAGAGGCAGCAGTAGTATACAGCAAGAGGCAGCAGTAGTATACAGCAAGAGGCAGCAGTAGTATACTGCAAGAGGCAGCAGTAGTATACTGCAAGAGGCAGCAGTAATATGCCGCAAGAGGCAGCAGTAATATGCTGCAAGAGGCAGCAGTAATATGCTGCAAGAGGCAGCAGTAGTATACTGCAAGAGGCAGCAGTAGTATACTGCAAGAGGCAGCAGTAGTATACTGCAAGAGGCAGCAGTAGTATACCGCAAGAGGCAGCAGTAGTATACTGCAGGAGGCAGCAGTAGTGTACCGCAAGAGGCAGCAGTAGTATACTGCAAGAGGCAGCAGTAATATGCTGCAAGAGGCAGCAGTAATATGCTGCAAGAGGCAGCAGTAGTATACTGCAAGAGGCAGCAGTAGTATACTGCAAGAGGCAGCAGTAGTATACTGCAAGAGGCAGCAGTAGTATACCGCAAGAGGCAGCAGCAGTATACTGCAAGAGGCAGCAGTAGTATACTGCAGGAGGCAGCAGTAGTGTACCGCAAGAGGCAGCAGTAGTATACTGCAAGAGGCAGCAGTAGTATACTGCAAGAGGCAGCAGTAGTATACTGCAAGAGGCAGCAGTAGTATACTGCAAGAGGCAGCAGTAGTATACTGCAAGAGGCAGCAGTAGTATACTGCAAGAGGCAGCAGTAGTATACCGCAAGAGGCAGCAGTAGTATACTGTAAGAGGCAGAAGAATTAATGCCACAAGAGGCAGCAGTAGTAAACTACAAGAGGCAGCAGTAGTATGCGGCAAGAGGCAGCAGTAGTATACTGCAAGAGGCAGCAGTAGTATACTGCAAGAGGCAGCAGTAGTATACCGCAAGAGGCAGCAGCAGTATACTGCAAGAGGCAGCAGTAGTATACTGCAGGAGGCAGCAGTAGTGTACCGCAAGAGGCAGCAGTAGTATACTGCAAGAGGCAGCAGTAGTATACTGCAAGAGGCAGCAGTAGTATACTGCAAGAGGCAGCCGTAGTATACTGCAAGAGGCAGCAGTAGTATACTGCAAGAGGCAGCAGTAGTATACCGCAAGAGGCAGCAGTAGTATACTGCAAGAGGCAGAAGAATTAATGCCACAAGAGGCAGCAGTAGTAAACTACAAGAGGCAGCAGTAGTATGCCGCAAGAGGCAGCAGTAGTATACTGCAAGAGGCAGCAGTAGTATACTGCAAGAGACAGAAGTATTAATGCCACAAGAGGCAGCAGTAGTATACTGCAAGAGGCAGCAGTAGTATACCGCAAGAGGCAGCAGTAGTATACTGCAAGAGGCAGCAGTAGTATACTGCAAGAGGCAGCAGTAGTATACTGCAAGAAGTAGCAGTAGTATACTGCAAGAGGCAGCAGTAGTATACCGCAAGAGGCAGCAGTAGTATACTGCTAGAGGCAGCAGTAGTATACTGCAAGAGGCAGAAGAATTAATGCCACAAGAGGCTGCAGTAGTATACTACAAGAGGCAGCAGTAGTATGCCGCAAGAGGCAGCAGTAGTATACTGCAAGAGGCAGCAGTAGTATACTGCAAGAGGCAGAAGTATTAATGCCACAAGAGGCAGCAGTAGTATACTGCAAGAGGCAGCAGTAGTATACCGCAAGAGGCAGCAGTAGTATACTGCAAGAGGCAGCAGTAGTATACCGCAAGAGGCAGCACTAGTATACTGCAAGAGGCAGCAGTAGTATACTGCAAGAGGCAGCAGTAGTATGCCGCAAGAGGCAGCAGTAGTATACTGCAAGAGGCAAAAGTATTAATGCCACAAGAGGCAGCAGTAGTATACTGCAAGAAGCAGCAGTAGTATACTGCAAGAGGCAGCAGTAGTATACTGCAAGAGGCAGCAGTAGTATACTGCAAGAGGCAGCAGTAGTATACTGCAAGAGGCAGCAGTAGTATACTGCAAGAGACAGAAGTATTAATGCCACAAGAGGCAGCAGTAGTATACCGCAAGAGGCAGCAGTAGTATACTGCAAGAGGCAGAAGTATTAATGCCACAAGAGGCAGCAGTAGTATACTGCAAGAGGCAGCAGTAGTATACCGCAAGAGGCAGCAGTAGTATACTGCAAGAGGCAGCAGTAGTATACTGCAAGAGGCAGCAGTAGTATACTGCAGGAGGCAGCAGTAGTATACTGCAAGAGGCAGCAGTAGTATACCGCAAGAGGCAGCAGTAGTATACTGTAAGAGGCAGCAGTAGTATACCGCAAGAGGCAGCAGTAGTATACTGCAAGAGGCAGCAGTAGTATGCCGCAAGAGGCAGCAGTAGTATGCCGCAAGAGGCAGCAGTAGTATACTGCAAGAGGCAGCAGTAGTATACTACAAGAGGCAGCAGTAGTATACTGCAAGAGGCAGCAGTAGTATACTGCAAGAGGCAGCAGTAGTATACTGCAAGAGGCAGCAGTAGTATACTGCAGGAGGCAGCAGTAGTATACTGCAAGAGGCAGCAGTAGTATACCGCAAGAGGCAGCAGTAGTATACTGCAAGAGGCAGCAGTAGTATACTACAAGAGGCAGCAGTAGTATACCGCAAGAGGCAGCAGTAGTATACTGCAAGAGGCAGCAGTAGTATACTGCAAGAGGCAGCAGTAGTACATTGCAAGAGGCAGCACTAATATACTGCAAGAGGCAGCAGTAGTATGCCGCAAGAGGCAGCAGTAGTATAATGCAAGAGGCAGCAGTAGTATACTGCAAGAGTCAGAAGTATTAATGCCACAATTGGCAGCAGTAGTATACTGCAAGAGGCAGCAGTAGTATACTGCAAGAGGCAGCAGTAGTATACTGCAAGAGGCAGCAGTAGTATACTGCAAGAGGCAGCAGTAGTATACTGCAAGAGGCAGCAGTAGTATACTGCAAGAGGCAGCAGTAGTACATTGCAAGAGGCAGCAGTAGTATACTGCAATAGGCAGCAGTAGTATGCCGCAAGAGGCAGCAGTATTATACTGCAAGAGGCAGCAGTAGTATACTGCAAGAGGCAGCAGTAGTATGCCGCAAGAGGCAGCAGTAGTATGCCGCAGGAGGCAGCAGTATTATACTGCAAGAGGCAGCAGTAGTATACTGCAAGAGGCAGCAGTAGTATGCCGCAAGAGGCAGCAGTATTATACTGCAAGAGGCAGTAGTAGTATACTGCAAGAGGCAGCAGTAGTATACCGCAAGAGGCAGCAGTAGTAATGCTGCAATAGACAGAGCTAACGATATATGACGCAGATAGTAACGGTTAACCAGTATTAACGCTGCATGAGGCAAGAGTAACAATACAAGAGAAATAGTAACGCTACAAGATGCTGAATTAACGCTCCAGTACGCAGTAGTATAGCTACAAGAGGCAGTAGTATCCTTGGAAGAGTTAATACTAACGCAGCAAGAGGCAGTTGTATTGTTGCAAGGGGCAATATTAACGCAGCAAGAGGCAGTTGTATTGTTGCAAGGGGCAATACTAACGCAGCAAGAGGCAGTAGTATCCTTGGAAGAGTTAATACTAACGCAGCAAGAGGCAGTTGTATTGTTGCAAGGGGCAATATTAACGCAGCAAGAGGCAGTTGTATTGTTGCAAGGGGCAATATTAACGCAGCAAGAGGCAGTTGTATTGTTGCAAGGGGCAATACTAACGCAGCAAGAGGCAGTAGTATCCTTGGAAGAGTTAATACTAACGCAGCAAGAGGCAGTTGTATTGTTGCAAGAGGCAATATTAACGCAGCAAGAGGCAGTTGTATTGTTGCAAGGGGCAATACTAACGCAGCAAGAGGCAGTAGTATTGTTGCAAGAGGCAATACTAATGCAGCAAGAGGCAGTTGTATTGTTGCAAGAGGCAATACTAACGCAGCAAGAGGCAGTTGTATTGTTGCAAGGGGCAATACTAACGCAGCAAGAGGCAGTAATATTGTTGCAAGAGGCAATACTAACGCAGCAAGAGGCAGTAATATTGTTGCAAGAGGCAATACTAACGTTGCAAGAGACAGTAGTATTGTTGCAAGAGGCAATACTAGCGCAGCAAGAGGCAGTAGCATTGTTGCAAGAGGCAATACTAACGTTGCTAGAGGCAGAAGTATTGTTGCAAGAGGCAATACTAACGCAGCAAGAGGCAGTAGTATTGTTGCAAGAGGCAATACTAACGCAGCAAGAGGCAGTAGCATTGTTGCAAGAGGCAATACTAACGTTGCTAGAGGCAGTAGTATTGTTGCAAGAGGCAATACTAACGCAGCAAGAGGCAGTAGTATTGTTGCAAGAGGCAATACTAACGCAGCAAGAGGCAGTAGTATTGTTGCAAGAGGCAATACTAACGCAGCAAGAGGCAGTAGTATTGTTGCAAGAGGCAATACTAACGCAGCAAGAGGCAGTAGTATTGTTGCAAGAGGCAATACTAACGCAGCAAGAGGCAGTAATATTGTTGCAAGAGGCAATACTAACGCAGCAAGAGGCAGTAATATTGTTGGAAGAGGAAATACTAACGATGCAAGAGGCAGTAGTAGAGCTGGAAGAGGCAGTGATAACACAGCCAAAGGCAGTAATTACACTGTAAGATGCAATTGTAATGCTGCAAATGGCAGTAATGTCGTCCAAGAGGAAGTTCTAGTCTGCAAGAGGCAATACTAACATTGGCTGCAGTAGTCTGCAAGAGGCAATACCAACATTGGCTGCAGTAGTCTGCAAGAGGCAATATTAACATTGGCTGCAGTAGTCTGCAAGAGGCAATACTAACATTGGCTGCAGTAGTCTGCAAGAGGCAATACTAACATTGGCTGCAGTAGTCTGCAAGAGGCAATACTAACATTGGCTGCAGTAGTCTGCAAGAGGCAATACTAACATTGGCTGCAGTAGTCTGCAAGAGGCAATACTAACATTGGCTGCAGTAGTCTGCAAGAGGCAATACTAACATTGGCTGCAGTAGTCTGCAAGAGGCAATATTAACATTGGCTGCAGTAGTCTGCAAGAGGCAATACTAACATTGGCTGCAGTAGTCTGCAAGAGACAGTACTATCATTGACTACAGTAGTCTGTGTATCATCATTGTTGCTTGTGGTACAAGCAACGTTGACATGGGCATTAATAAATCTGACGTTGTCAGGGAACCCCTGCTGTTGCTTGTGGTACAATTAACGTTGTCACGGCCGTGCAACAATACAGTCAGGAGCTGCAGTTACCTCGTCGAGGGCGCCAGCTGTGTTGCATCTGAGACCAGTTACAATAATTACCTGCAGACCTCAACGATGTTAATTAGAGTTCGACCGCTAATATTGCTCAAGATAACAGTTTAATAGTTTAGTAATGTGAGAGGTAAATGACCATTTAGAGACATTACCCCGCTGTCGTCCATGACTTATCTGACTCTCCATTACTTACTCAGTTATCTGACTTATGCTTACTCAGTCTTCCATCACTCGCCCGACTCATCCTCACTCAGTCATTCACCATTTGTCTGAAGATTTATCAGTCTTCCGTCCTCACCTGGCTGACCCTAACTTAGTCTTCCAGTACCCACTAGACTATCTATCACACCCGTGATTCACTCTGTCTGCCAATTATTCATCTGAGTCACCCTTACTCTTCATTCAGCCATATGACTTACCCTACTCAGTCTACCATTACTCACCTGCCTCACCCTCACTCAATCTGCAATTATTACTCAACTGACTCACCCTTACTGAATTAGTCTACCGTCACTCACATGACTCATCCTTAATCTTCTCTGTCAGTCAAACGACGCGCCCTTACTCTCCCTCCCAATACTCGGCTGACTCATCAGCTCTTTACAATACTCACTTTCACCAACTGTGCTGCATTACAAATTAAAATACGGTAACATATTGTACATATTGACATAATGATCATTATGGAAGAGCGAATGACGTAGTTTATTGTAGACTTGATCAAAGTTAGCCTTGTTGTGTTGTTGTATTCACCTAGTTGTACCCACCTAGTTGTGTTTGCTTCGGCTCTCTGGTCTCGCCTCTCAACTGTCAATCAACTAGGCGCAAACAGTTACACGTTGTGTTACAATAAGAGTGTTACATTGCTTTGAAAGGAATATTTTCATGTTGTAAATGAAGTGATATATTTATGTGATATAAAAAACTTTAATGCAATGAAGTAGGTGTGTTTAGAGTTTTTTTTTATAGAAGTTGCGTTACCTTACTGTTGATGATTGTTGCATTGTGGGAGGAGTGGAGCATGCTGAGGTTGACTTATTGATAATGAAGGAGTGTTGTTGTCATGTGGAGGGAGACTTTATCCTGTGTTGTGGTAACAGGCGAGAGAGAGTTGGAGTGCTCAATTAAGAAAAGTTGCATTGGTGACGAGTTGCAATATATTGTGACTGGAGCAGTATTTAACTGTTATGAAGGAAGGGTTGTATTTATGTAGAGGAAATGACCTACTGTGGAGGAAGTGTTATATTCGTATTGAGAGAATATTGTATTGCTACAGAGGCAGAGAAAATAAGAACATAAAAAACATGAAACTACAGTAGTTCGTATTGCCTATGGGGCGAAGCTGCTGTTTATACACAAACCAAACTTACAGATATATATCATATACACCTGTGCTCTAACAACTTAGAACACCTCTCAAGCATGTTACCCAGGAGCCTCTTCCATAAATCATAAATAATGTTTACGAGCCAGTAGGTACCAAGGTATCTTATAAATCAAAACAAACAATTTGTGATGCATTTTTTTTACCCAAAATTTTTCAGTTGTTATTTTTAGCATCTAATTAACATCCACCTTTTTACATCGTTTCATTCCTGTCATATTTGAGTGATATTCTTAACTTCTCCATTTCTTGAGAATTAACATTATTCTCTGATCAAAAGGACGTTCTCTAATTCCGTAGATTTTTTCTTATCCCTTCTTTTTAGATCTAAATTTTTTTTATCTCCAGGACATTGTATGGTGTCCTAAACTGTTACGTATATTGTAAATGAGGACTAAACTGGGTAAGAAAGCACTAGTGAGTAATATTCATTATATTATTACTAATACTTCGTGTCATAAATGTATAATATTTGCCTTTATTTCGATTCTTTAAACATTGATTATACATTGTCTTAAGCTATTGCTAATCATGAAACTCAGATAATTTTCACATACAAGTTTGCAAATTTCAGTGTTGTTCAGCATGTATCTAATATTTCTAGCTGAAATTCCTAGCCATAAACCTGCAGAATTCTGCATTTGTTAGCATCAACTTACAGCTGTCAATGTTTTAAAAACCTACTGTAATCGTCGTTTAGTTATTTTCAACATTGTAAATATTTCCTGTCCTGAAAGTGCTAGGAAGACAAGTGGTGAATATTGAATTGATGTGTCGAGAGGTGATGAATTGCAGAGAGTGGTGTTGCAATGCTGCAAATGTTATATTTCTGGGGATTTAGTGTCTTATATTTGTTGACAGATTCTAACATTTATTTTGGAATGATTCGTGCATTTTAGAAGAGGTAATGTTGCACTGCTGAAGGAGAGTTGCAATGGTGAGTAATGAGTGTTGCAATGATATAGAGTGTGTTTCTTTAATATGGAGGGAGACTTCATTGTTGAAAAAATCGACTTATGAATTGAAAACGATGTATTACTAATGTGGAGATTCATGTGTTTTGTTGTGTAGTGAACATTGTATTTTTTCTTGATGTAGCGTCGCATAGCTGTCCACTGAAAGATGTGGCTACCAGTACAAACCATTTTGTTATTATCTCACTTATTACTAAAATATTTCAATACTGGAATGTCTTTCACCACTGGTGTTGGTCACGACTATGTTGCATCACACTGCCCGCATGCTTCTATATTAATATGTAATACTGATACAAATTATATATTTGCTTCACCTTGATCATCTGTATTTTATACACTATATAAATCCCATCATTTGAATCTGAGCTGATCTCCAGCTCCTCCTTTTTATCTGCAGTCCTTTGGTGTATTATTAGTGTTGTATTTCATCTTATGATGACATGTTATTACATCATAACAATCTACACTGAGGGTTACCAGCCACAAGGCTTGCTACACAGCTTTGTGTCAAGGGTTATAATGACCTGTTGTGTGTCAAGGGTTATAATGACCTGTTGTGTGTCAAGGGTTATAATGACCTGTTGTGTGTCAGGGGTTATAATGACCTGTTGTGTGTCAGGGGTTATAATGACTTGTTGTGTGTCAAAGGTTATAATGACCTGTTGTGTGTCAGGGGTTATAATGACCTGTTGTGTTAAGGGTTATAATGACCTGTTGTGTGTCAAGGGTTATAATGACCTGTTGTGTGTCAAGGGTTATAATGACCTGTTGTGTGTCAAGGGTTATAATGACCTGTTGAGTGTCAAGGGTTATAATGACCTGTATGAATTAATACAGGTCATTATAACCCTTGACACACAACAGGTCATTATAACCCTTGACACTCAACAAGTCATTATAACCCTTGACACTCAACAGGTCATTATAATAAATTATATTAATGAATTATATTATTCTTGAATAATATAATTATTCAAGAATAGTCACTTCATCTGCTTGTACACTGTTGTCCCTCATGGATAAGCTGGGACACTCACCTGCAAAATTTAACCGTGCAGGCGCTTTCTCATGTGGTAAGTAGTGCAACATTATTATTATTATTATTATTATTATTATTATTATTATTATTATTATTATTATTATTATTATTATTATTATTATTATTATTATTATTATTACACTTTCAATAAACGCTGACTGACTGACTGACTGAGATGATCGTATTAATATTATTATTACTATTATTATTATTATTTTACTACTCTTAATGTGTTAGCATTACGACGTACGGAGATTGAGGAGCGGGGAGAGAGAGAGAGAGAGAGAGAGAGAGAGAGAGAGAGAGAGAGAGAGAGAGAGAGAGAGAGAGAGAGAGAGAGAGAGAGGAGAGAGAGAGAGAGAGAGAGAGAGAGAGAGAGAGAGAGAGAGAGAGAGAGAGAGAGAGAGAGAGAGAGAGAGAGGAGAGGGAGAGAGAGAGAGAGAGAGAGAGAGAGAGAGAGAGAGAGAGAGAGAGAGAGAGAGAGAGAGAGAGAGAGAGAGAGGAGAGAGAGAGAGAGGAGAGAGAGAGAGAGAGAGAGAGAGAGAGAGAGAGAGAGAGAGAGAGAGAGAGAGAGAGAGAGAGAGAGAGAGAGAGAGAGAGAGAGAGAGAGAGAGAGAGAGAGAGAGAGTACTGCACTTAGTACTGCACTCATTTATTTATTTATTTATTTATTTATTTTTATTTATTTTATACATATTTTTTTCTTATGAGTCGGAGATCGTGTGCGCTGTTTTAATTGTTCTGGCGGTATTGCCAACTTTGAAGCCTCAGACGAGCCCTGGACACTCCATGCTCGATATTGTCTACAGTGCGTATCTCAATCTCATGGAATACCACACTTTAATTAGGAGTGCGATTCCCTTCTCCCCTCCTGGGGTAATAAACCCCATAGATGATACTTTGATTGTTGCCCTCATGAAAGGACTTGGGTATTTCAACGGGATGGTTAATTACAATAAGCTTCCCATTCACTACTATGAGAGCTGCCCTACACGAATAACTGAAGTTCTCAAAGGACGTATTACCACTCATTGTAGAAACTAACTGATGAAGAGCTGATGATGTTATTTTTAGACCGAATTGATGAGCTGATGATCGAGTTTTTAGACCGAAGGTGAAAGGCCTTCCCCGATGTCGTAGATGAACCCCACTTAGAACAGTTAATGAGTCAGGGGGTTATCTTATTCCGTACAATTCCTACAGTTTCGGAGGTTGAGGCGAGTGTGGACCTTGTTGCAGAAGGGAACCAGATGCTTGGTGTTGGTAGATTTAAATGTAAAATGTGTTTCACCAAAGAAATAAACACAGTTCTCATTCCCTGTAGACATATGGTAATGTGCTCAGATGTCATAACAAGGTGTGGCAAATGTCCTGTATGTCGTGGAGATGTGGTTCATCTACTCCTCCCTATCATTTCTTAATAAATAAATCTAAAAGATGAATCTTTATATTAAGCTTTATTATTAACGGAGATGTGACTGAGGAGAGTGTGCGGTAACGAGACACTTTATTCCCCCTTGAAAGTGTATATATACCCTCGGAGAGGGTGAAGGTTAACACTCCCCTCACTTTCCTTCCACAGTGACCCCACAACCATCCGCTGAGAGCCTATGACAGGCCTTGGCAATAATTCATGGTTTCCCTGAGCTATGCTAAATCTAGCTACTATGTTTGTCGGAAATAGCAAATAATACATTAAGGGGCGATAATGCTAGTAGTGAAAATTTTATCGTGGTAATATGATCTTTTTTGTTTTTAGATTTCCTGGAGAGAGATAACAGACGTCCCTCATCCTCCTCCCCAGGGGAAAATATATATATATATATATATTCTTGGGGAATACGCACATACACACAAACACAGGTGAGGTATTAACCTCTCCCCCCACAACACTTACTACACCCACCACTCCCGACGCTGCTGGTGATGCTAGTAGACCTGGCCCCGCTGTCGCTGCTGCTGCTGGTGGTGCCGCTGCTGATGCTGCTGCTGCTACCGCTACTGCTGCGCTCGCTGCTGGCACTGCTGCTGACGCTGCTGCTGCTACTGTGGGTGGTAGCACCGCTGCTACTGTTGATGTAGCTAGTGTTGCTAGTAATAATAGTAGTATCCCCCCTTGTGTGGATAGTGTTAAGCTTAAGTACTAGTAAAGCCGCTGCACCCACCAGGAATAGAGAAGCTGGCAGTGCTAATAATAACATATCACATTTTATGAATGCAGTTGGAGAGGTCTTATCCCCAAGCCTCTTAACAGGAGTTCGAGGTGTGGGCAATAATAATAATAATAATAAGATGGGTGACTATGATGACGATGATCTTCTGGGTATGAGTAGAATTGTTGATGATGATGCGGTGTTTACAGGCATTTCTCTTTCTGAGGTTGAACCCCCTAGCCCCCTAGGCGGTCAGAAAACAATTTGAATGTAGAGGCTTTACTGGATGGGAGTATATTGCTTACAGAGAGTCAACAACAAGGTTTACTATCAGATGTTGATATGAATTTATTCCTCAGGTCTAAACTCAGCTCACACCAACCCACATCTAAGGCCAGATCTCGAGATGTGAGGAACACATCCTCAGTATCTCAGTCAGTAATAATAAGTAGTGACGACCAAGAAAATTTTACCCCTCTGTGAAGGATTAGAGTAGGGGATGATCTTAATATTAGTAACTATATTGATGGCACAAGCAGCGATAGTGATAATGGCGGTGAACGTGTAATATCTATACCTCCTCCTCCTAAACGTCTGATGATACGAAGTACCACTCGCCAGCCTATAGAAAAAAAAAATTGAAACTTCACCAGTGAGAGTGTAAACATCGTGGTGTGTTTTGCCGAACATAGGATATTATCTCCTTTATGATTCAGTAATGTTTGTTCTACCTTGATTAAAAATAAAAAATATATACCTACATTATGTTATGTTTAGCAGTTATTGAATAAAGTATTAACACTGTGAATATTCTATTTTCATTGTCCTGCTATGATAACAGGTCTATATATTTTGCTGGCCTAATGAGGGGTAAGGACTAGTGCGGGGAGCTGTTATCTCACGAGAGCGAGCGTGTCTGGCCGTGTGGTGATAACAAGGTGACAGCGGCACTCAGTGCTAAATGGTTCAAGGCCAACCTGGGTCATTATTCTTATTCTGGCTGTACATAAGCTAATATCTTCGATTTCAGGGTCAAAGGCTCAATGATAAAGTGTCTCAGTTTTTTAAATCATGTTGATCCTAGCAAATTTGACCAGGTTATTCCACTATTGTCTCAGCTGGAGAGATGCAAAAAAAAAAAAAAAAAATGTATGCACAAGAAAAGGAATCCTACATTCACTAAACACTTACTGACTAGACTGAGTGAAATAACAACAACAACAACAACAACAACAACAACAACACCATATAGTCAGCCTTGATGATAGCATTTTTATTACTTTAAATCTGTAAAACATTAAAACTAGAAAATGTTTACCACATTCAGTAAACGATTACTGACTTGACTGAGTGACTGACTGCTTTTACTGACTTACTGAGTAATGATAGCATTGACTTCATTTGATTTGATTTGTTATAAGAAAAAATTGATGACTGGTATAGAACGACGACGAGGCTCGTTACTCTTAAAAAGGTATGAATCCAAGCGCATTTAAAAGTTCTCTTCCTTAGGGTACAGTCCTTGCACCACTGTTTTTCCTTATTTTCATATCAGTTTGTTTATTTGTTATGAATACAGAGACACGCATGTAAGTGCCACAATCTCTGAGGTGCCAAGTATATGGGCCGAGTGCTAAGTGTAGTGGGGGAGGGGGACCAGGCAGGAGCGGGTATGGTGGGAGGTATTGCGGTCATTTAACTCAGTCACACGACAGACATCAGATAGGTGAGCCGCCCGTACCGGCCACTCACGACTCAATGCAAACACAGTTACTCAAGGACCTGTGTGCGACATGAACTAATATCACCCCTCTTACAGTATGTGATGAAGCCCTGCTGGACTCCTGCTGTGAGACCCAACTCTTGTTACGACTTAGGCAGTTGCCGGTGCTAATGGTAAGATCCCACATTTTTGGGAAATACACAAACACGCACACACACACACACACACACACACACACACACACACACACACACACACACACACACACACACACACACACACACACACACACAAACACACAAATACACAAACACACACAGATCATGATCAAACACACAGTTTGCATCATCAGCAAACATTTGCTGATGATGCAAAAATTATGAGAAGAATCAAGACGGATGAAGATAGACAGAGACTACAGGATGACCTGGATAAACTGGAGGAATGGTCTAGAAAATGGCTGCTGAAGTTCAACTCTGGAAAGTGTAAGGTGATGAAATTAGGCGAAGGGAGCAGGAGGCTGAACACAAGGTATCATCTGGGAGGGGAAATCCTGCAAGAATCAAATAGAGAGAAGGATCTGGGGGTTGATATCACACCGAACCTGTCCCCAGAGGCCCACATCAA
Source organism: Procambarus clarkii (assembly GCF_040958095.1). Taxonomy (NCBI): domain Eukaryota; kingdom Metazoa; phylum Arthropoda; class Malacostraca; order Decapoda; family Cambaridae; genus Procambarus; species Procambarus clarkii. The sequence goes on along the minus strand of NC_091151.1, from coordinate 55,862,197 downwards.
AAGAATATCATCAGCGGCATATGCTAGACTGGCCAACATAAGAACTGCCTTCAGAAACTTGTGTAAGGAATCTTTCAGAACCCTGTATACCACTTATGTAAGACCAATCCTGGAGTATGCAGCTCCAGCCTGGAGTCCATACCTAGTTAAACACAAGACAAAGTTAGAGAAGATTCAGCGGTATGCCACCAGGCTCGTCCCGGAACTGAGAGGATTGAGCTACGAGGAAAGGCTAAAGGAGCTGAACCTCACATCCCTGGAAAACAGAAGAGTAAGGGGAGACATGATAACCACCTACAAAATTCTCAGGGGAATTGACAGGGTGGACAAAGACAAACTCTTCAGCACGGGTGGGACACGAACAAGGGGACACAGGTGGAAACTTAGTACCCAGATGAGCCACAGAGACGTTAGAAAGAATTTTTTCAGTGTCAGAGTAGTTAATAAATGGAATGCACTAGGAAGTGATGTGGTGGAGGCTGACTCCATACACAGTTTCAAATGTAGGTATGATAGAGCCCAGTAGGCTCAGGAATCTGTACACCAGTTGATTGACAGTTGAGAGGCGGGACCAAAGAGCCAAAGCTCAACCCCCGCAAGCACAATTAGGTGAGTACAATTAGGTGAGTACACACACACACACACACACACACACACACACACACACACACACACACACACACACACACACACACACACACACACACAGATACACACACAAGGGAGAACAGATACACAGAGAATGACAAGGAGGTGTGTGAAGAACTCAACAAGAGTTTCAAGGAGGTCTTCACAATAGAACAAGGTGAAACCCCTACACTAAATGAGGAGGCTAACCAAGCAACCTTGGAGAAATTTGACCTCACCAGTGATGAGGTCAAAAGGTGTCTGCTGGAGCTGGACGTGACAAAGGCTGTTGGGCCTGACAGAATCTCACCATGGATACTAAAGGAAGGTGCAGAAGCACTAGATGTGCCACTCTCTATGGTGTATAACAGGTCCCTGGAAACACGAGACTTACCAGAAAGTTGGAAGACAGCTAATGTAGTCCCAATATACAAGAAGGGTGACAGGCAAGAGGCACTGAACAACAGGCCAGTTTCCGTAACTTGTATACCATGCAAGGTGTGGAGAAGATCGTGAGGAAAAGGCTCGTAGAGCACCTGGAGGGAAATAACTTTGTAACGCACCACCAACATGGGTCCAGGGATGGTAAATCGTGCCTCACAAGTTTAATAGAATTCTATGACCAGGCAACAAAAATTAGGCAGGAAAGAGAAGGGTGGGCCGACTGCATTTTCCTGGACTGCTAGAAAGCCTTTGATACAGTACCCCATAAAAGGCTGTTAAAAAAGTTGGAGCAACAGGCAGGAGTAAAAGGGAAGGTGCTCCAGTGGATAAGAGAATACTTGAGCAACAGAAAACAGCTAGTAACGGTGAGGGAAGAGACATCAGAGTGGCAAGATGTCACCAGCGGAGTCCCACAGGGCTCAGTACTTGGACCCATCCTATTTCTAATATATGTAAACGATCTTCCAGAGGGTATAGACTCGTTCCTCTCAATGTTTGCTGATGATGCAAAAATTATGAGAAGAATCAAGACGGATGAAGATAGACAGAGACTACAGGATGACCTGGACAAACTGGAGGAATGGTCTAGTAAATGGCTGCTAAAGTTCAACTCAGGAAAGTGAAAGGCAATGAAATTAGGCGAAGGGAGCAGGAGGCTGAACACAAGGTATCATCTGCGAGTTGAAATCCTGCAAGAATCAAATAGAGAGAAAGATCTGGGGGTTGATATCACACCGAACCTGTCCCCAGAGGCCCACATCAAAAGAATATCATCAGCGGCATATGCTAGACTGGCCAATATAAGAACTGCCTTTAGAAACTTGTGTAAGGAATCGTTCAGGACCCTGTATACTACTTATGTAAGACCAATCCTGGAGTATGCAGCTCCAGCCTGGAGTCCATACCTAGTTAAACACAAGCCAAAGTTAGAGAAGATTCAGCGGTATGCCACCAGGCTCGTCCCGGAACTGAGAGGAATGAGCTACGAGAAAAAGCTAAAGAAGCTGAACCTCACATCCCTGGAAAACAGGAGAGTAAGGGGAGATATGATAACCACCTACAAAATTCTCAGGGGAATTGACAAGGTGGAGAAAGACAAACTCTTCAGCATAGGTGGGACATGAACATGGGGACACAGGTGGAAACTTAGTACCCAGATGAGTCACAGAGACGTTAGAAAGAATTTTTTCAGTGTCAGAGTAGTTAGTAAATGGAATGCACTAAGAAGTGATGTGGTGGAGACTGACTCCTTACACAGTTTCAAATGTAGATATGATGGAGCCCATTAGGCTCAGGAATCTGTACACCAGTTGCTTGACAGTTGAGAGGCGGGACCAAAGAGCCAAAGCTCAACCCCTGCAAGCACAATTAGGTATGTGAGTACACACACACACACACACACACACACACACACACACACACACACACACACAATTGAAAAAATTGGCACTGTTCAATTGGTAAAATTGAACAGTGGCATTGTTATGCAACACATTGATCACATCTCGTGGTGAATTATCTTAATGAATTTAGAGAAGATAGCTAGTGAATATCGACTTCTTGAAGAAGCATCAGTCGCATCAGCCGGGACACAAGTGGAGACCTGAAGACCTCACAGGATTACCGACGACACGCCGTGTATTCACCTAGAGTGCTTGTGGGGGGCTGGCTGGTAAGTGTCTCTCATAAGTCCCCAACAGTGTACAAGGTTAATATAATATCATATCATATAGACACTATTGCATTCCATTCAATAATACAATCGTAATAATACAATCGTGGTAGACAGGTAACAGGGACAGCAACTGTGAGCTCACTGGGAACCCAGATAAGCCGCTAATCCTCCCCCACCCGCCGTAATCTGAAGACTACACCTCACCCTTCTCTTAACCCACCATCTCACTATCCCACCACACTCCCCCCCCCCCCACCACCACTCCCACTCTCCCAAAACACTCCCCCCCCCCACCACACCCACTCACACTAGGACTATTCTTGCTCTCTCTCTTGCTCTCTCTCTCTTGACAAGGGCAACATGGCAGGTGGACGCAACAGGGACACAGGGAACAGCCAAATTGATCAAACGAGGGACATGTTAACCCAAGTTCTGGAGGGATTCAGGAAGGAGATGCAGGAAATGAGGATTACAATTAACAATCTGCAAAGTGAGCTGACATCAGCAAGGGAGGAGATCAAATCCCTCACAGAAAAAAATAAAAAGACCGAGCATCAGATTGTCATCCAAAGGGAAGGTGGGAATGTTACATCGGAAGGAAATGCCTCTGTACCTGAAACATTTGCAGACATACTGAAAAAGAGCTCAGAAGCAATGGACACAGTGAGGGAGGTAGCGATGCAAGCAGCCACCTCACAGGAAGCAGCAAGATGCACCACTCAGCTGCTGGAGAGAAAAAGATCAGTGGTAGTTGTAGGCATAAAAGAACAGGAATGATCCAACAGGCAAGAATGGAATAGCAAGGATAGAGAGGCAGTACAGGGGCTACTGAAGGGGTTACAGATGGAAGGGGCTGAACGAAACATTGAGAAGGTTTTCAGGTTGGGCTGGTACAACAAGGACAGAAACCGACTTGTAAAGGTGGTGTTTACAAACGAAACCACGAAGGAGGATATTCTCGAAAGGAAGAGTCGACTGCAGCATGTGGAGGGATACAAGAAAGTATTCCTGCAGAGGGACAGGACGAAGGAGGAGAGAGCCAGGGCAGCAGAGGCAAGGAGGAAGCGCAGGGAGGGAGAAGCAAACCAGGAAATCACAGCCCCCAACACAACAGTCCTAGAGACAAGAGGCGAACCCAAAACCAGCATCCCAGCAACACCAGAGGGGAGGGCAACCCCACCACCCCCCTCTGCATAGAAACCATCCCTTCCCCTCACCCTACCTGCCCCCACCCAACCCTCCCTTCCCCCCCACCCCATTCTTACACTGTCATCCCTTCCCAATTCCCATCATGTCCCCCCTCCCACCTTTCCCCCCCTGTCCCCCCTCCCCCTTCATCCCATACCCTCCCTATCCCTCCTCCCCCCTCACCCCGTATCCTCCATGTCCCCCCTATCTCCTTAACCCACACCCTACCTGTCCCCCCTTCCATGAAACCCCCACCCCTCATTCCAAACTCCCCTGAAACCCTGCAAACCACCTCACAGATCATCTCACCCACTGAAAAGCTTCCCACACCAGCAGAATGCTCGCCAAGAAAGGGACAAGAAAATGAACTGAAGAAAGTGAGCTTCAAGGCAATGTACACTAACATAGATGGAATTACTAATAAAACAAGTGAACTCGGAGAATGGGCACTAGAAGAAAACCCAGACATAATAGCACTCACAGAAACAAAGCTAACAAACACCATAACAAACGCAGTGTTTCCACAGGGCTACTATGTAGTGAGGAAAGAGAGAGAGGGGAGAGGAGGAGGTGGTGTAGCTTTGCTACTAAGAGAAGGTTGGAGTTTCGAAGAGATGGTAATTCAGAACTGTGAAGGTTTCAGTGACTACATATCAGGCACCATAGCAACTGGAGGACAGAAAATTATAGTAGTAGTCATATATAACCCCCCACCGAATGTCAGAAGACCCAGACAGGAATATGATAGAAACAACTTGGCCACCATCAATATAATAGAGAGAGCAGCTTCTGTGGCTAGCAGGAACGGATCCAGGCTACTAATCCTGGGAGACTTCAACCTTGGAAAGATAGATTGGGGGAACAGAGACCCACATGGAAGCTCAGATACATGGAGAGCTAAGCTGCTGGATGTGGCAACAAGAAACTTTCTAAGTCAACACGTCAAGGGACCGACAAGAACGAGAGGAGGGGATGAACCAGCCTTGCTTGATCTGATATTTACCCTAAATGAGTCGGATATAAGGGAAGTTAAGTTGGAAGCCCCCCTTGGGAATGAGTGATCATAGTATATTGAGCTTTGAGTACCTGGTTGAGCTAGGAATTATCACCCCCAAAAAAGAACTGGGAAACAAAGGGCTGGCGTACCGAAAGGGAAACTACGAGGAGATGAATAAATTCCCATGGGATATACATTGGGACACAGAACTCGGAACTAAGTCTGTACAAGACATGATGGACTATGTCACCCAAAAATGTCAGGAGGCTGTAAGCAGGTTTGTCCCAGCCCAACAGGAAAAAACAGAGAAGCAAAGGAAGAATCCGTGGTTTAATAGGGAATGTATGAAAGCAAAGGAGCTGAACAAAAGTGCATGGAGGAACTTCCGTAATAACAGAACACCAGAAAGTAGAGAGATATACCAGAGAACCAGGAACGAGTATGTTAGTGTGAGAAGAGCAGCTGAGAAAAGGTATGAAAATGATATAGCTAATAAAGCCAAGACCGAACCAAAGCTACTACACAGTCACATGAGGAGAAAGACAACAGTGAAGGAACAGGTGATGAAACTTAGAGTGGGCGAGGACAGGTACACAGAGAATGACAAAGAGATGTGTGAAGAACTCAACAAAAGGTTCCAGGAGGTCTTTACAATAGAACAGGGAGAAGTCACGGTGCTAGGAGAGGTGGCAGCAAACCAGGTGACCTTGGAAAGGTTCGAAATTACAAGAGATGAGGTCAAGAAGCACCTATTGGAGCTGGATGTGAGAAAAGCTGTTGGGCCGGATGGAATCTCACCATGGGTATTGAAAGAGTGTGCAGGAGCACTTAGCTTGCCACTCTCCATAGTGTATAGTAGGTCACTGGAAACGGGAGACCTACCAGAAGTATGGAAGACTGCTAATGTAGTACCAATATTTAAAAAGGGTGACAGACAAGAGGCACTGAACTACAGGCCAGTGTCCTTAACTTGTATACCATGCAAGGTGATGGAGAAGATTGTGAGAAAAAACCTAGTAACACATCTGGAGAGAAGAGACTTCGTGACAACCCATCAACATGGGTTCAGGGAGGGTAAATCTTGCCTTACAGGCTTGATAGAATTCTATGATCAGGTGACAAAGATTAAGCAAGAAAGAGAAGGATGGGCGGACTGCATTTTTTTGGACTGTCGGAAAGCCTTTGACACAGTACCCCATAAAAGGTTGATGCATAAGCTGGAGAAACAGGCAGGAGTAACTGGTAGGGCGCTCCAGTGGATAAGGGAGTACCTAAGCAATAGGAAGCAGAGAGTTATAGTGAGGGAGTGAGACCTCAGAATGGCGGGAAGTAACCAGTGGAGTCCCACAGGGCTCTGTGCTTGGACCTATCCTGTTTCTGATATACTAAATGATCTCCCAGAGGGTATAGACTCATTCCTCTCAATGTTTGCTGACGACGCCAAAATTATGAGAAGGATTAAGACAGAGGAGGACAGTTTGAGGCTTCAAGAAGACCTGGACAAGCTGCAGGAATGGTCGAACAAATGGATGTTAGAGTTTAACCCAAGCAAATGTAATGTAATGAAGATAGGAGTAGGAAGCAGGAGACCAGATACAAGGTATCACTTGGGAGATGAAATACTTCAAGAGTCAGAGAGAGAGAAAGACCTGGGGGTTGATATCACGCCAGACCTGTCCCCTGAAGCTCATATCAAGAGGATAACATCAGCAGCATATGCCAGGTTGGCTAACATAAGAACGGCCTTTAGAAACTTGTGTAAGGAATCTTTCAGAACATTATATACCACATATGTCAGACCAATCCTGGAGTATGCGGCTCCAGCATGGAGTCCATATCTAGTCAAGCATATGAGTAAACTGGAAAAGGTTCAAAGGTTTGCCACCAGACTAGTACCCGAGCTGAGAGGTATGAGCTACGAGGAGAGACTACGGGAATTGAACCTCACTTCGTTGGAAGACAGAAGAGTTAGGGGGGACATGATCACCACATTCAAGATTCTCAAGGGAATCGACAGGGTTGATAAAGATAGGCTATTTAACACAAGGGACACACGCACTAGAGGACACAGGTGGAAACTGAGTGCCCAAATGAGCCACAGAGATATTAGAAAGAACTTTTTTAGTGTCAGAGTGGTTGACAAATGGAATGCATTAGGAAGCAATGTGGTGGAGGCTTACTCCATACACAGTTTCAAGTGTAGATATGATAGAGCCCAATAGGCTCAGGAACCTGTACACCTGTTGATTGACGGTTGAGAGGCGGGACCAAAGAGCCAGAGCTCAACCCACGCAAGCACAACTAGGTGAGTACAACTAGGTGAGTAGTACACATACACACACACACACACACACACACACACACACACACACACACACACACACACACACACACACACTGATCTTTTTCTTTCCAGCAGCTGGCTAGTGGAGCGTGCCACTTCCTGTGAGGTGGCCGCTTTCATGGCCACCTCCATCACTGTGGACATTACTTCAGAGTTATTTTTTTAGCGTTTCTATAAAAGCAACACTTGCAGAAATGCTAAAAAAATAACTCTGAAGTAATGTCCACAGTGATGGAGGTAGTCATGAAAGCAGCCACCTCACAGGAAAGGGCACGCTCCACTAGACAGCTGCTAGAATGAAAATGATCAGTGGTAGCTGTGGGTATTAAAGAGCAGGAAGGCTCCAAAAAGACAGAGTGGAATGATAAGGACAAAGCAATCGGCAGTGAATGAAATATGGAAGGCACTAGAGATGGAAGGGGCTGAGCATAACATTGCGAAGGTTTTTAGGCTAGGATGGTACAACAAAGACCGAGACCGTGTGTTAAAGATAGTGCTTGCAAATGAAAACACAAAGAAGAAGATTCTAACAAAGAAGAGTCACCAGAAACATGTGGAGGAATTAAAAAAAAGTATTCCTCCAAAGGGACATGACAAGGGAGAAGAGAGCCATGGCAGCAGAAGCAAGGAAGAAGCGCTGGGCAAGAGGGGAAAACCAGTAAATCACAGCTCCAAACACAATATCCCTAGATGTGAGGGGGGAACCCACAACCAGCTACCCAGTAGCACCAGAGGGGAGAGCAACCCCACCACCTTCCTCTGCATAGAAAACCCCCTACCCCAAACCCTCCCTGCCCCCACTCAAATGCTCAGCCAAATCTTCCTCCTCCCCACATCCCATCCCCACCCTGCTACCACTCCCTTCCACCCACCATGTCCCCCCTCCCTTCTTTTCCTTACAGTCCTCCCTCCCCATTCATCTCATCCCCTCAATGTCCCCCTTTCACTTGACCCCACCCCTCACCCCAATATCCTCAGAGACCCTGTTATCCACCTCACAAAAATCCATATCCATGGAACAGATTCCCCCAACCAGCAGAACACTCACCAAGGAGGCGATATGAGAAGGGGACAGAAGGAAGTGTACCTCAAGGCAATGTATACTAACATAGATGGAATTACAAATAAAGCAAATGAACTTGGAGAATGAGTACTAGAAGAAAACTCAGACATAATAGCACTCACAGAAACAAAGCTAACGAAAACCATAACAAATGCAGTGTTTCCAAAGGATTATTATGTTGTGAGGAAAGAGAGAGAAGGAAGAGGTGGTGGTGGTGTAGCTCTCCTGGTAAGATAAGGCTGGGATTTTGAGGAGATGGTTATTCAGGGCTGTGAAGGTTTCAGTGACTACATAACAAGTATCATAACAACTGGAAGACAAAAAATTATAGTTGTAGTCATCTATAATCCACCACCAAATGACAGAAGGCCCAGACAGGAATATGAAAGAAACAACATGGGCGCCATTAACATATAGAGAAAGCAGCTTCTGTTGCTAGCAGGAATGGATCTGGACTACTAATCATGGGTGACTTCAACCGCGGGAAGATAGATTGGGAGAACAGAGACCCACATGGAGGACCAGAAACATGGAGAGCTAAGCTGCTGGACGTGGCAACAAGAAACTTTCTAAGCCAGTACATCAAGGAATCAACAAGAACGAGAGGAGAAGATGAACCAGCCATTCTCGATCTGATATTTACCCTAAATGAGTGAGATATAAGGAAAAGTTAAGATGAAAGCACTCTTGGGAATGAGTGATGACAGTGTATTGATATTTGAGTACCTGGTAGAGCAAGGAATTTTCTCCCCCCCCCCCCCAAAAAAAAAAAATACTAGGAAACAAAAGGCTGGCATACCGAAAGGGGAATTATGAGGAGATGAGAAGTTTCCTAAGGGAAATACCTTGGGACACAGACCTCAGAGCGAAGTCTGTAGAAGATATGATGGATTATGTATCCCAAAAGTGTCAAAATGCAGTAAACAGGTTTATCCTGGCCCAAAAGGAAAAATCCGAGAAGCAAAAGAAGAATCCATGGTATAATAGGGCATGTATGGAAGCAAAGGAGCTGAACAAAAGAGCTTGGAGGAACTTCCGGAATAACAGAACCCCAGAAAGCAGACAGAGATACCAGAGAACCAGAAATGAATATGTTAAGGTGAGAAGAGAAGCAGAAAAAAATTATGAAAATGATATAGCAAACAAAGCCAAGACCGAACCAAAGCTACTCCACAGTCACATCAGGAGGAAAACAACAGTGTCAACAGGTAATGAACAGGGAACAGGTAATGAAACTTAGAACTGGCGAGGACAGGTATACAGAGAAAGACAAAGAGGTGTGTGAAGAATTCAACAAGAGGTTCCAGGAGGTCTTCAGAATAGAACAAGGTGAGGTCACTGCGCTAGGAAAGGGAGAAGTAAACCAGGCGGCCTTGGAAGGGTTCGAAATTTCGAGAGATGAGGTCAAGAGACACCTGCTGGATTTGGATGTTAGAAAGGCTGTTGGTCCAGACGGGATCTCACCATGGGTACTGAAAGAGTGTGCAGAGGCACTTTGCTTGCCACTCTCCATAGTGTATAGTAGATCACTGGAGACGGGATACCTACCAGAAATATGGATGATGGCAAATGTGGTCCCAACCTACAAAAAGGGCGACAGGCAAGAGGCACTGAACTACAGGCCAGTGTCCTTGGCTTGTATACCATGCAAGGTGATGGAGAAGATCGTGAGAAAAAACCTAGTAACACATCTGGAGAGAAGGGACTTCGTGACAAATCACCAACATGGGGTCAGGGAGGGTAAATCTTGCCTGACTTGCTTAATAAAACTCTACGACCAGGTGACAAAGATTAAGCAAGAGAGAGAAGGCTGGGCGGACTGCATTTTCTTGGATTGTTGGAAAGTCTTTAACACAGTACCGCATAAGAGAAGATACATAAGCCGGTGAGACATGCAGGAGTAGCTGGTAAGGTGCTCCATTGGATAAGGGAGTACTTAAGCAATAGGAAGTAGAGAGTTACGGTGAGGGGTGAGACCTCAGATTGGCATGATGTCACCAGAGGTGTCCCACAGGGCTCTGTACTCGGTCCTATCCTGTTTCTGATATATGTAAATCATCTCCCGGAGGGTATAGACTCGTTTATCTCAATGTTTGCTGACGATGCCAAAATTATGAGAAGAATAACACAGAGGAGGACTGCTTGAGGCTTCAAGAAGACATTGACAAGTTGAAGGAATGGTCGAACATATGGTTGTAAGAGTTTAACCCAAGCAAATGTAATGTAATGAAGATAGGTGTAGGGAGCAGGAGGCCAGATACAAGGTATCATCTGGGAGATGAAATTCTTCAAGAGTCAGAGAGAGAAAAAGACTCTCTGACTTTTTTTTAAAAGAAAAGAGAGAAAAAGAGAGAAAAGAAAAAAAAGGGGTTGATATCACGCCAGACCTGTCTCCTGCAGCCCATATCAAGAGGATAACATCAGCGGCAAATGCCAGGCTGACCAACATAAGAACGGCATTCATAAACTTGTGTAGGGATTCATTCAGAATTTTGTATACCACATATGTCAGGCCAATCCTGGAGTATGCAGCCCCAGTATTGAGTCCATATCTAGTCAAGGATAAGACTAAACTGGAAAAGGTTCAAAGATTTGCCACCAGACTAGTACCCGAGCTGAGAGGTATGGGCTACGAGGAGAGACTACGGGAACTAAACCTCACGTTGCTGGAAGACAGAAGAGTTAGGGGGGACATGATCACCACATTCATGATTCTAAAGGGAATTGATAGGGTAGACAAAGACAGACTATTTAACGCAAGGAGCACACGCACTAGGGGAACACAGGTGGAAACTGAGTGACTAAATGAGCCACAGTTTTAGCCTCCTGACACTAAAACAGTTCCTTCTAATATCTCATTAGAAGGAACTTTTTTAGTGTCAGGAGTGGTTGAGAAATGTAATGGATTAAGAAGTGATGTGGTGGAGGCTGACTCCATACACAGTTTCAAGTGTAGATATGATAAAGCCCAATAGGCTTTGGAACCTGTACACCTGTTGATTGACGGTTGAGAGTTGGGACGAAAGAGCCAGAACTCAACCCCGCAAGCACAAATAGGTGACAAATAGGCGAGTTCACACACACACACACACACACACATTACTCTGCCAGCATCTTAACTCTCCTACACTGGTTTACTTCCCCCCCCCCCCCCTAACTATTTATTGATCTGAATACTGAGGAAAAACTTGTAGGCTGTTAACTAGGAGGACTGTCAAGTCACTGCTGAAGGAACAGGGAGCTGGGAGGGAGGTGCGGGGTATTGTTGTCATAATACGACCACGCCCGCACATGTACCCCACTCCCACCCCACACTCATCACAGAGCTCATACCACTCCTGACTGCTCTTCCACCATGAGGTAAGCACCTCATGGCCTATGTGGTGGTATGAGCTATGTGACCCCCTATGCGCTTTAACACAGCCCATGTGCTGAGTATGCGCCGCTCCTTAATACTCTGGCTGATAGGTATGGGGAGGAAGAGGGTGGGTTGAGGAGGCCCACCCCCTATTTACGAAACTATTACGGGTCATTTGCTGGTGAGACGACCTACCGTGAACACACTCTTGTCTGACATGAAACTAATTGCCCTCTTACACCTGCTGAATACATCGGAGGCCGACACCACAGGCCATAGAATTGGATGAGAATGTTATACATATTTGGTAAAATATATGCACTTCACTACACCATCTGGAACTTCCAACATAAAAAAACACCAGAATGAGAGCCCTGCTATCAGCCAAAGCTAACTGCTGGCCGGTTGGTCCTCTTTACTCCCTCCTCTCCCCCCTTAACCTGCTTCACATGCCCTTCCCTAACCAATCGTCTTAAAAGACCCGTTCTCCTAGGCTCGGCTCCCCATGGGAGGGGCCCCCCCTCTACGCCCACAACATAGCCTTCTGTTAACTACTTAATTTATTTAACCGTATATCTTCACACGCTTCACTCTACGCTACTCACTTATTTTCATCTTACTCACACACACACACACACACACACACACACACACACACACACACACACACACACACACACACACACACACACACACACACACACACACACACACACACACACACACACACACACACACACACACACACACACACACACACACACACACACACACACACACACACACACACACACACACACACACACACACACACACACACACACACACACACACACATGGGAGATGATATTCTTCAAGAGTCAGAGAGAGAGAAAGACCTGGGGGTTGATATCACGCCAGACCCGTCCCCTGAAACCATATCAAGAGGATAACATCAGCAGCATATGCCAGGTTGGCTAACATAAAAACGGCCTTTAGAAACTTGTCTAAGGAATCTTTCAGAACATTTTATACCACATATGTCAAACCAATCCTAGATTATGCGACTCCAGCATGGAGTCTATATCTAGTCAAGCATAAGACTAAATTGGAAAAGGTTCAAAGGTTTGCCACCAGACTAGTACCCGAGCTGTGAGGTATGAGCTACGAGGAGAGACTACGGGAATTGAACCTAACTTCGTTGGAAGATAGTAGAGTTAGGGGGGACATGATCACCACATTCAAGATTCTCAAGGGAATCGACAGGGTTGATAAAGACAGGCTATTTAACACAAGGAGCACACGCACTAGGGGACACAGGTGGAAACTGAGTGCCCAAATGAGCCACAGAGATATTAGAGAGAACTTTTTTTGTGTCAGAGTGGTTGACAAATGGAATGCATTAGGAAGTAATGTGGTGGAGGCTGACTCTATACACAGTTTCGAGTGTGGATATGATAGAGCCCAATAGGCTCAGGAACCTGTACACCTGTTGATTGACGGTTGAGAGGCGGGACCAAAGAGCCAGAGCTCAGCCCCCGCAAGCACAACTTGGTGAGTACAACTAGGTGAGTGCACACACACACACACACACAGGTGGCTCAGGAATCTGTACACCTGTTGATTGACGGTTGAGAGGCGGAACCAAAGAGCCAGAGCTCAACCCACGCAAACACAACTAGGTGAGTACAACTAGGTGAGTACACACACACACACACACACACACACACACACACACACACACACACACACACACACACACACACACACACACACACACACACACACACACACACACACACACACACACACACTATTTACTAAGTAGTTAGTAAACAGTTGATTTACAGTTGAGAGGTGGGCCGAAAGAGCAAAGCTCAACCCCCGCAAACACAACTAGGTGAATACAACTAGGTGAATACACACAAGCTCCTACACATCTGCCCCATTACTTAGTCCTACTCTGTCATCCACCCTTTCCATCCCCACCTTTTACCCTCCATGACCCAAAACGTCCCACCCGACTACACCCGTCCCACCCAATGTGTCACCCTCCATCCATCACCCCTCTATTACACTTTCACATATGTTGATGTACACCTGCCCACATACATTCCCCCCCCTCCCCTCTTAACCCCTACACACCCCTTTTACACATTGTGACCCACAACGTCCTCCCGGATGATGACCGTCCCAACTCGACACCCCCCCCCACTCACTTTTGACTATGACCGAGTTCGATTCCCGAGCATGGGGTGCCACACCTGGCTAACCTGCTCAAGTGTTTGAGATGGTCGTAGTCACACTTTACCCTACTCCCCCTCTCTCTCTACACTTATAGTCCTGCCCCCCCCCTTTCTCAACCCTCACTGACCCTACCCCCTTCTCTCTACCCTTACTGACCCTGTCCTCCCAATTCTCTATCCTTACTGTCCCTGTCCCCCTCTCTCTACCCTTACTGTCCCTGTCCCTCCAAAGGATACCTGATCAACCAGGCTGTGACTCGTACGTCAGGCTATGAGCAGCCGCGTCCAACAGTCTGGTTGATCAGTCCGGCAACCAGGAGGCCTGGTCGACGACCGGGCCGCGGGGACGCTAAGCCCCGGAAGCACCTCAAGGTAACCTCAAGGTAAGGTAGGTTCCCTCTCTCTATCCTTACTGTCCCTGTCCCCTCTCTCTACCCTTACTGTCCCTGTCCCCTCTCTCTACCCTTACTGTCCCTGTCCCCTCTCTCTATCCTTACTGCCCCTGTCCCCTCTCTCTACCCTTACTGTCCCTGTCCCCTCTCTCTATCCTTACTGTCCCTGTCCCCTCTCTCTACCCTTACTGTCCCTGTCCCCTCTCTCTACCCTTACTGTCCCTGTCCCCTCTCTCTATCCTTACTGTCCCTGTCCCCTCTCTCTACCCTTACTGTCCCTGTCCCATCTCTCTACCCTTACTGTCCTTGTCCCATCTCTCTACCCTTACTGTCCCTGTCCCATCTCTCTACCCTTACTGTCCCTGTCCCCTCTCTCTATCCTTACTGTCCCTGTCCCCTCTCTCTATCCTTACTGTCCCTGTCCCCTCTCTCTACCCTTACTGTCCCTGTCCCCTCTCTCTATCCCTACTGTCCCTGTCCCCTCTCTCTACCCTTACTGTCCCTGTCCCCTCTCTCTATCCTTACTGTCCCTGTCCCCTCTCTCTACCCTTACTGTCCCTGTCCCCCTCTCTCTATCCTTACTGTCCCTGTACCCTCTCTCTATCCTTACTGTCCCTGTCCCCTCTCTCTACCCTTACTGTCCCTGTCCCCTCTCTCTATCCTTACTGTCCCTGTCCCCTCTCTCTACCCTTACTGTCCCTGTCCCCTCTCTCTACCCTTACTGTCCCTGTCCCCTCTCTCTATCCTTACTGTCCCTGTCCCCTCTCTCTACCCTTACTGTCCCTGTCCCCTCTCTCTACCCTTACTGTCCCTGTCCCCTCTCTCTATCCTTACTGTCCCTGTCCCCTCTCTCTAACCTTACTGTCCCTGTCCCCTCTCTCTACCCTTACTGTCCCTGTCCCATCTCTCTACCCTTACTGTCCTTGTCCCATCTCTCTACCCTTACTGTCCCTGTCCCATCTCTCTACCCTTACTGTCCCTGTCCCATCTCTCTACCCTTACTGTCCCTGTCCCATCTCTCTACCCTTACTGTCCCTGTCCCCTCTCTCTACCCTTACTGTCCCTGTTCCCCTCTCTCTACCCGTACTGCCCCTGTCCCCTCTCCCTACCCTTACTGTCCCTGTCCCCTCTCTCTACCCTTACTGTCCCTGGCCGCCTGCTCTGCTATTCTCTTTCTCAATTCCTCCATCCCGCGTTGTGTCCTAAACATTACTGAAGGAAGTATATGCGTTAATAATAAAAATGGATGAAATTATAGTTACTGGAACGTTGCAAATACGGAGCATAAACTTTCAACGTCTTAGAAACGAGCAGGATGAGGAGCGAGTTAAAAAGCACCTCGAGGAACTAAATGCAACGAAATCAATAGGACAAAAATACCATCACCGTGGCTTCTGTTTTGTGGGGAGGGGGGGGGGAGAGGAGGTTGCAGAGTTGGTCTGTCGCCCGCTAACTGATGTTGTCGTGGGGGGGGGAGAGGAGGTTGCAGAGTTGGTCTGTCGCCCGCAAACTGATGTTGTCAGTAAAACACTCGAAACAAAAATCTCCCGGAATTCTACAAAAAAAAGGGAAACAGTCCCAATTTTCAAAAGAGAGGATAAACACAGACACTCTATTACCGACCAGTGTTAGTTACAAATATTGTGAGTAAAGTGCTAGAGAGAGAACACCGGTTCAGGATAGAAGCATGGAGAGGATAAACGTGGCAGCAAAAGGCCAACGTGGATTTATGAGGGGAAAGTCTGGCCTGACATACTTGTCAGAGTTCTAAGGCTCTGGGGCTCAATCATGGGGCTCCATGATTGGGCGATATACTCTAAGACTGGTCCCACATAGGCAGTATATTCACCTAGCTGTATTCACCTAGTTGTGCTTGCGGGGGTTGAGCTCTGCTCTTTCGGCTCGCCTCTCAACTGTCAATGAATCAACTGTTACTAACTACTAACTATTTTTTCACCCACCCACACACACACACACGCACACACACACCATTTGTCTCTGCCAGAGCCGGGAATCGAACCCGGGCCACAAGATTACGAGTCCCTCGCGCTGTCCACTCAGCTACCAGACCCCTAAAGTGTGAAGTGTCCTGATGCCTCCTTATTTAGATTTCTGAATGACGTTCTAATTTTTGCTAGCGTAGGGAACGCTGCTGTCGTTATCCGATATATAAGTGCCTCAGGGGTTAAATTTGGTGTTACGTCCACTTCCAGGTCTCTTTCTCGAATTGTCATAGGAAGATAGTTTCTCTTTGTGTACTGACTCTTTGGTCTCCAGTCTCCTAGTCCCATTTCCATAACAATATACTTGCTCGTGTTGAACTCAGGTAGCCATTTCTCTGACCATCTCTGCAGCTTGTTCAAGTCCTCTAGGAGTATCCTACAATCTTCATCTGTCCAAACTCGTCTCATCAATTTCGCGTCATCTGCAAACATTGACATATAGGACTAGATTTCTTTAGACATGTTCACGTATATTATAAATATAATTGGTCTCAGCACCGATCCTTGAGGTACTCCACTCGTTACTGTTCGTCAATCTGACGTTTCACCCCTGACTGTTATTCTCTGGCTCCTGCCTGTTAAGTTATTCCTTCCTCAAGCTAGGGTGTTTCCGCTTACTCCCGCCTGCCTCTCAAGTTTGAATAGTAGTCTTCTGTGCGGTAGTGTGACAAAGGCTTTTAGGCAGTTCAGAATATGCAGTCTGCCCATGCTTCTCTGTCCTGCCTTATTCTTCTTACTTTATCATAGAATTCCAGGTTTGTTAGGCATGATTTCCTTTCTCTGAACCGATGTTATTGTTTCTTTATATACATAATGTTCTCTAGGTGTGTAATGTCACTTTCTCGTCACTTACTTTAATGACTAGGGGAATAAGGCTTTTATTTGAGCCAATTGGAATTCAAGAAGTAAGGAAAAAGCTAAGTAAGAAGATGACAAAGTTATATTTATAAACGGACACGCGAAATATTACATGGTATAAATTTACTCCTTACAACTTATGGTTATTCTGAAGGGAAAACTTGGTATCTTATCACCCAAACAGTGTTCTGGTCTCCCTATGGCTCTTAGTTCAAAACTGGAACTGTGCACACAGCCTTCACACCTGTCAGCCAGTGTTACACATATATATATATAAATTCCCTAGGAAACCTGGAATCTCTCTCGGAAACTGCTCAGTATAGACTGTCAGTGTACTCTACCCCTTTCTTACAACCCTGCTAATAAACCCAGTGGCTTATCTTATGGTATGGCAGGAGAAATCCCTCGGGAAAGCAAGGACTGGTCGTCACCGTTCCTACTCTCGTCAGCTCGGGATGGCGTCCGTCCCTATCCCCTCCTCAGGTTGCGGCATCGCCTCTTAATACTCTATTATTTTAACATTCCAGTCAAATACTTACTGACTCAATTTACCATATTCCCAATTCAGGTTGTTTGATTGAGTCCACTTTTCCTTCACACAGTTTGGCTATTCCAATACACATTCTTCCTGAACAATCTCCAGCTCAAAAGGTACTACTTGGCTGATGGGGTAATATCAGGCACTTGCAGCCCTTCAGTTGTGCCAGCTACAGATTTCTTTCAGGAAAACATTCTGTAATGCCTCCCATCGACTCTCTCTGTTTTAATAAACAATTTATTATGAAGACTAACCTCAAAAGGAGGTAAGGTCCGTAACATGTAACCAGTCTTAAGCTGATTATTCTTTCAAGTACTTTACAGAGGAGGCTTGTCAGTGATACAGGTCTGTAACTAAGTGTCTCTTCCCTATCTGCTTTTTAGAGAATTGATGCCACATTTGCCTTCTTCCAGCAACTGGGAAACTCTCCTTTCGTAAGTGACTCATTAAAGATCCTTGCAAGAGGCACACTGAAGGCCTGTACTGCCTCTTTTAGTATCCACCGTTATACATTGTCTAGTCTGTCATCGGGAGGGGGTTGGGATTTAAACCTTAAAAGGGAGCTTCTGGTTGTTGCACCCAGACTGTTATTTGGGGACAGGCGGACAACATCCCCAACCTCTCCCTGACAGATTAAACAGCCTGACCTCGTCAGTCCAAACTCCTGCTACTTTCGGTCGACCTAGCCATGGACACGGGAGTGCTTGGAATTTACCTAGAAGACCCCCTGTACATATCTTGATTTGGAGAGGGGCTTCAGCATCACATATTTAGGGGGTGCGGCTCCAAAACTGGCCTCGTTGTCTTGTGTACACACCTTAATCGAGCCACTGTGACTACCACTCTCTCTCTTTGTTTGGAATGATATCCTAAATCCCCTTTTGTGAATTAGGTTCTACTGTCACCCTATCTGCAGCCGTGACCCTCCCCCCCTCTCTGTCTCTGTCTCTGTCTCTGTCTCTGTCTCTGTCTCTCTCTCTCTCTCTCTCTCTCTCTCTCTCTCTCTCTCTCTCTCTCTATCGCTCTCGCACTCCCACTCCCACTCGCACTCGCACTCGCACTCGCACTCGCACTCGCACTCGCTCTCTCTCTCTCTCTCTCTCTCTCTCTCTCTCTCTCTCTCTCTCTCTCTCTCTCTCTCTCTCTCTCTCTCTCTCTCTCTCTCTCTCTCTCTCTCTCACTCTCACTCTCACTCTCTCTCTCTCTCTCTCTCTCTCTCTCTCTCTCTCTCTCTCTCTCTCTCTCTCTCACTCTCACTCTCACTCTCTCTCTCTCTCTCTCTCTCTCTCTCTCTCTCTCTCTCTCTCTCTCTCTCTCTCTCTCTCTCTCTCTCTCTCTCTCTCTCTCGGGGAAAACTAACCAGGATAAGAACAAAAGTCAGCTAACATATTAATACATAATTAAATTAATACATAAATAAATGTACATAATACATAACATATAAAATAGAACATTACCATACAACACTCTAAGCTGCTACAGCCCAGTAGCACTCCAATATAATATACTTGCATCACCAACTGTCCATATCAAGTGGCTGCACAACTCTTGGCTTACCACTTACTACTCCCTCACTGCTTGGGGCTGAAATACCTGAAACATCTACATAAGTATCCCCCAACAAAAGAAGAAATCAATCTCTCCTTACATTGATTGATTGATCAATCAATCAATCCTAACACTGCATCTTACATGCCAATAGGCATTTAAGCACCTCCCTTATACAATCATGCGTCCACAATGAACCTCTGTTCTGCTCCTAGAGGCTCACTACCAAAGTATACATATCAAGTTCCTCCAAAATCAGGAAAGGCACTTCTGCAGTTCTCCCAATGTGCTGCACAACAATGTCCTACTCCAACATCAGTGACGTTTCTTCACTGCTTCCACAAGGAAACGTGTAGCTCCACTACACTGCCTGAAGTCAACTTTTCACTATGGCGTTCTGCTCTACCACAGAGTTCAGCATACACTTCTTCTCCAGCCTCAAAGTTCCTCCATTAACTTCTTCTCCAGCCTCGAGATTTCTCCATTTACTTCTTCCCAGACAAACCATAGGGATCTATGACATAGGGGCGCTCACTCTCTGGCCCTCAGCATGGCGCTCACACAGGCCGCCCATGAAAATCGCTATAGGACTGCTTCACAAGGCTTCTTCTAGTCCTGACTTGACCACACGGAGTCACCCGGCAGGCTCCACAGCAGAAAAGCCTGCTTACTTCCTTCCTCTTGAAGGAACACACACAATTAGAGTTCCACAAAGGTGCGACCAACACTCACTTCCAGGTCGCCTCTAATTTATCCAAATCACAGAAAAATGGTGTACTACGTCCCCAACAGCTGCCTTACACTTGCAAACAAGTAGCCTTCACTGCACCACTAACACAGGGAATTATATTCTTCCTCCTTCCAGGAAATCAATGCAGTACGACCACCTCTGACGACTGTTGTAGCTCAAGTGAGGTCACGACGTCCAGCTAGCGTTACTTCATGTCACCAAAGTATCGACATATCATTTAGTGATACTTATTACCAGATGCTCATCCTCTGCTAGTATTTTAAAATTATTCACTGATTTTTATTATATATTTTCTTTCTCTGACCTCTTAATCTCAGCTCCGGAAAGCAGAATAACTCTCTCTGGGTAGACTCGCTCCACCCAGGCCTCAGAGGGTCATAACAGCTCTAACTGCTTTAGTTTCATCCAGTGTTGTTAACTGTTTCATTACCTCCTCTGCTATCACTTCTATATCAGTTAATCTCTCCTCTTGGGTCATCTCCTCTTCTAACAATGGGAGCTACTCAGTCTCTATTGTGAACACACCATGGAAAGTGGCATTCAATACCTCGCAGATATCCTTCTCGCTTTCTGTATATCTTCTGTTTTGCTTAGTCATGTTACTTGGTTGCTCACCAACCATTTCCTTCTTATATGACTATGTAGAAATTTAGGTTGCTTTTTCGCTTTCATCGCAATAGAGTTTTCAGAATTCCTTTCCGATACTCACTTTATATTGATATATTTATTCCTAGCTCTAAAGCATCTAATCTTAATGTCCTCCGTCTTCTGTACTTTTTCCACTCCCTCCTGTTTTTCATTTATGCTTCCAAACACTGTCTATTAAACCAGGGGTTTTTATATGCCCTTCTACTTTTTTCCTTTTCTGTTGTTATAAAACTAACTTTGGCCTCCTGGCATTTCCACTTGACAAGGTCCATCATTTCTTGCACTGGTTTTCCTCTTAGTTCCTCTTCCCACTGCACTTCTCTCAGATATTCTCTTAAACTTTCTGCAATTCCCTTTCCTATAGTCTACTCTCCTTTCCCAGATCTCTTGCCCTGTGGTCCCAATTTAAAGCTCGATTAAGCAGTCAAAGGCTAGGACACAATGATCACTGGCTCCCAGTGGTATTTCATGTTTCATATTCGTAATGTCTTCCTCATTCTGGGTGAAAATCAGATCTAATAGTATTTTGTATCCCACTCCTCTTTTCCTAATTGTGTCTTCCTTCACATGTTGTGTTAGGAAATTCTTGTCTATAATTTCCACTAATTTTGCTCACCACGTTTCTTTACCACCATGGCGATTTCTTTATTCCCAATCGATCTCTGGGATTGAGGTCCCAAATGACCAACAGTTTCGCTCTCATTCTGTGAGTTGTTATTGATGACCTCTGCAGTTCATCTATACATGTATTGTTATCATTTTCCTGTCCTGTTCCTTCTACTGTTTGGTGGGTGTCGGAAAATCTGACACCATTTAATAATATTACATGCAATTGCAGATAATATTGCTGTTGTGTTGTATACACAAGTTACCCCATAGAAAATGTAGCTTGTAGTGGAATTTTCAGTCAATAGAAAACGGGATATCATTGCCACATACTATTATAAATTCACCACCTATTGTGTTGGGAATTATTCTTAAATACATTAGTCTTTGTACTTTTGCCATCATAAAAACATCTTATTTGAATTAACTTAATTATCAGTATCAAAATAAGGTAAATGTGACCCTTCTATCACCCTCTAGAGAGTTTTGCTCTCTCGGCCCGCCTCTCAACTGTCAATCAACTGTTTACTAACAACTTTTTTTTTCTTTTTCCCCCAACACCGCACACACACCCCAGGAAGCAGCCCGTAACAGCTGACTAAATCCCAGGTACCTATTTACTGCTAGGTAATAGGGGCATTCAGGGTGAAAGAAACTTTGCACATTTGTTTCTGCCTGGTGCGGAAATCGAACCCGCGCCACAGAATTACGAGTCCTGCGCTCTATCCACCAGGCTACCAGGCCCCTAAGGTGTGTGTGTGTGTGTGTGTGTGTGTACTCACCTAATTGTGCTTGAGGGGGTTGCGCTCTGGCTCTTTGGTCCCGCCTCTCAACCGTCAATCAACTGGTGTACAGATTCCTGAGCCTATTGGGCTCTATCATATCTACATTTGAAACTGTGTATGGAGTCAGCCTCCACCACATCACTTCCTAATGCATTCCATTTACTAACTACTCTGACACTGAAAAAGTTCTTTCTAACGTCTCTGTGGCTCATTTGGGTACTCAGCTTCCACCTGTGTCCCCTTGTTCGCGTCCCACCAGTGTTGAATAGTTCATCCTTGTTTACCCGGTCGATTCCCCTGAGGATTTTGTAGGTTGTGATCATGTCCCCCCTCACTCTTCTGTCTTCCAGTGTCGTAAGGTGCATTTCCCGCAGCCTTTCCTCATAACTCATGCCTCTTAGTTCTGCGACTAGTCTAGTAGCATACCTTTGGACTTTTTCCAGCTTCGTCTTGTGCTTGACACGGTACGGGCTCCATGCTGGGGCCGCATACTCCAGGATTGGTCTTACATATGTGGTGTACAAGATTCTGAATGATTCCTTACACAGGTTCCTGAACGCCGTTCTGATGTTAGCCAGCCTCGCATATGCCGCAGACGTTATTCTCTTTATGTGGGCTTCAGGAGACAGGTTTGGTGTGATATCAACTCCTAGATCTTTCTCTCTGTCTGTTTCATTAGGTACTTCATCTCCTATTCTGTATCCTGTGCCTGGCCTCCTGTTTCCACTGCCTAGTTTCATTACTTTGCATTTACTCGGGTTGAACTTCAACAGCCATTTGTTGGACCATTCACTCAGTCTATCCAGGTCATCTTGTAGCCTCCTACTATCGTCTATGTGTGTATGTGTGTGTACTCACTTAATTGTACTCACCTAATTGTGCTTGCGGGGGTTGAGCTCTGGCTCTTTGGTCCCGCCTCTCAACCGTCAATCAACTGGTGTACAGATTCCTGAGCCTATTGGGCTCTATCATATCTACATTTGAAACTGTGTATGGAGTCAGCCTCCACCACATCACTTCCTAATGCATTCCATTTACTAACTTCTCTGACACTGAAAAAGTTCTTTCTAACGTCTCTGTGGCTCATTTGGGTACTCAGCTTCCACCTGTGTCCCCTTGTTCGCGTCCCACTAGTGTTGAATAGTTCATCCTTGTTTACCCGGTCGATTCCCCTGAGGATTTTGTAGGTTGTGATCATGTCCCCCCTTACTCTACTGTCTTCCAGTGTCGTAAGGTGCATTTCCCGTAGCCTTTCCTCATAACTCATGCCTCTTAGTTCTGGGACTAGTCTAGTAGCATACCATGGTATGCTACTTTGTGTGTGTGTGTGTGTGTGTGTGTGTGTGTGTGTGTGTGTGTGTGTGTGTGTGTGTGTGTGTGTGTGTGTGTGTGTGTGTGTGTGTGTGTGCGTGTGTGTGTCCTCACCTATTTGTACTCACCTATTTGTGCTTGCGGGGGTTGAGCTTTGGCTCTTTGGTCCCGTCTCTCAACAGATCAATCAACTGGTGTACAGGTTCCTGTGCCTAATGGGCTCTATCATATCTACATTTAAAACTGTGTATGGAGTCAGCCTCCACCACATCACTGCCTAATGCATTCCATCCGTTAACTACTCTGACACGGAAAAAGTTCCTTCTAACGTCCCTGTGGCTCATGTGGGTACTCAGTTTCCACCTGTGTCCCCTTGTTCGCGTCCCGCCAGTGTTGAGTAGTTTATCCTTGTTACCCGGTCGATTCCCCTGATAATTTTGTAGGTTGTGATCATGTGTGTGTGTGTGTATGTGTGTGTGTGTGTGTGTGTGTGTGTGTGTGTGTGTGTGTGTGTGTGTGTGTGTGTGTGTGTGTGTGTGTGTGTGTGTGTGTGTGTGTTTGTGTGTGTGTGTGTGTACTCACCTAATTGTGCTTGCGGGGGTTGAGCTCTGGCTCTTTGGTCCCTCCTCTCAACCGTCAATCAACAGGTGTACAGGTTCCTGAGCCTATTAGCCTCTATCATATTTACACTTGAAACTGTGTATGGCGTCAGCCTCCACCACATCACTTCCTAATGCATTCCATTTGTCAACCACTCTGACACTAAAAAAGTTGTTTCAAATATCTCTGTGGCTCATTTGGGCACTCAGTTTCCACCTGTGTCCCCTAGTGCGTGTGCCCCTTGTGTTAAATAGACAGTCTACCCTATCAGTTCCCTTGAGAATCTTGAATATGGTGATCATGTCCCCTCTAACTCTTCTGTCTTCCAGCGAAGTGAGGTTTAATTCCCGTAGTCTCTCCTCGTAGCTCATACCTCTCAGCTCGGGTACTAGTCTGGTGGCAAACCTTTGAACCTTTTCCAGTTTAGTCTTATCCTTGACTAGATATGGACTCCATGCTGGAGCTGCATACTCCAGGATTGGCCTGACATATGTCGTATACAAAGTTCTGAATGATTCTTTACACAAGTTTCTGAATGCCGTTCGTATGTTCGCCAGCCTGGCATATGCCGCTGATGTTTTCCTCTTGATATGGGCTGCTGGAGGCAGGTCTGGCGTGATATCAACTCCCAAGTCTTTTTCTTTCTCTGACTCCTGAAGAATTTCCTCTTCCAGATGATACCTTGTATTTGGCCTCCTGCTCCCTACACCTGTCTTCATTACATTACATTTGGTTGGGTTAAACTCTAACAACCATTTGTTCGACCATTCCCTCAGTTTGTCTAGGTCTTCTTGAAACCTCAAACAGTCCTCTTCTGTCTTAATCCTTCTCATAATTTTGGCATCGTCCGCAAACATTGAGAGAAATGAATCTATACCCTCCGGGAGATCATTTACATATATCAGAAACAAAATAATACAGTACAGAGTACTGTACTATCTCTGTACTCTGTACCGAGTACAGAGCCCTGTGGGACTCCACTGGTGACTTCACGCCAATCGGAGGTCTCACCCCTCACCGTAACTCTCTGCTTAGGTACTCCCTTATCCACTGGAGCACCTTACAAGCTACACCTACCTGTCTCTCCAGCTTATGTACCAGCCTCTTATGCGGTACTGTGTCAAAGGCTTTCCAACAATCCAAGAAAATGCAGTCCGCCCAGCCCTCTCTTTCTTGCTTAATCTGTGTCACCTGATCGTAGAATTCTAATAAGCCTGTCAGGCAAGATTTACCCTCCCTGAACCCATGTTGGCGATTTGTCACGAAGTCCCTTCTCTCCAGATGTGCTACCAGGTTTTTTCTCACGATCTTCTCCATCACCTTGCATGCTATACAAGTCAAGGACACTGGCCTGTAGTTCAGTGCCTCTTGCGTGTGTGTGTGTGTGTGTGTGTGTGTGTGTGTGTGTGTGTGTGTGTGTGTGTGTGTGTGTGTGTGTGTGTGTGTGTGTTTGTGTGTGTGTGTGTGTGTGTGTGTGTGTGTGTGTGTGTGTGTGTGTGTGTGTGTGTGTGTGTGTGTGTGTGTGTGTGTGTGTGTGTGTGTGTGTACTCATCTGGGTGAACTTACCTAGTTGTACTAACCTATTTGTGCTTGCGGGGGTTGAGCTTTGGCTCTTTGGTCCAGTCTCTCAACAGATCAATCAACTGGTGTACAGGTTCCTGAGCCTAATGGGCTCTATCATATCTACATTTAAAACTGTGTATGGAGTCAGCCTCCACCACATCACTGCCTAATACATTCCATCCGTTACCTACTCTGATGCTGAAAAAAACCTTGCTAACGTCCCTGTGGCTCATTTGGGTACTCAGTTTCCACCTGTGTCCCGTTGTTCGCGTGCCACCAGTGTTAAACAGTTTATCCTTATCAACCCTGTCAATTCCTCTGAGGATTTTGTAGGTAGTGATCATGTCTCACCTTACTCTTCTTTCTTCCAGTGTCGTGGGGTGCATTTCTCGTAGCCTTTCCTCGTAACTTAGTTCTGGGACTAGTCTAGTGGCATACCTATGAACTTTTTCCAGCTTCGTCATGTACTTGACAAGGTACGGGCTCCATGCTGGAGTGTCGTATACTCCAGGATTGGTCTTACATATGTTTTATACAAGCTTCTGAATGATTCCTTACATAGGTTCCTGAACGCTGTTCTGATGTTAGCCAGCCTCGCATATGCCGCAGACATAATTCATTTTATATGGGCTTCAGGAGACAGGTTTGCTGTGATATCAACTCCTAAATCTTTCTCTCTGTCCGTTTCATGAAGTACTTCATGTCCTATTCTGTATCCTGTGTCTGGCCTCCTGTTTCCACCGCCTAGTTTCAATACTTTGCATATACTCGGGTTGAACTTTAGCAGCCATTTGTCGGACCATTCATTCAATCTGTCCAGCTGATCTTGTAGCCTCCTATTATCCTGTGTGTACTCACCTAATTGTACTCACCTAATTGTGCTTGCGGGGGTTGAGCACTGACTCTTTGGTCCCGCCTCTCAACTGTCAATCAACTAGTGTACTGAGGCCTGAGCCTACTGGGCTCTATCATATCTACATTTGAAACTGTGTATGGAGTCAGCCTCCACCACATCACTTCCTAGTGTATTCCATTTATTAACTACTCTGACACTGAAAAAATTCTTTCTAATGTCTCTGTGGCTCATCTGGGTACTAAGTTTCCATCTGTGTCCCCTTGTTTGTGTCCCACCCGTGCTGAAGAGTTTGTCTTTGTCCACCCTGTCAATTCCCCTGAGAATTTTTGTAGGTGGTTATCATGTCTCCCCTTACTATTCTGTTTTCCAGGGCTGTAAGGTTCAGCTCCTTTAGCCTTTCCTCGTAACTCATTCTTCTTAGTTCCGTGACGAGCCTGGTGGCATACCTTTGAATCTTCTCTAAGTTTGTCTTGTGTTTAACTAGGTATGGACTCCAGGCTGGAGCTGCATACTCCAGGATTGGTCTTACATAAGTGGTATACCGCGTCCGGAACGATTCCTTACCCAAGTTTCTAAAGGCAGTTATGTTGGTCAGTCTAGCATATGCCGCTGATGATATTCTTTTGATGTGGGCCTGTGGGGACAGGTTCGGTGTGATATCAAGACAGTGCGCGCACACACACACACACACACACACGGTGTGTGTGTGTGTGTGTGTGTGTGTGTGTGTGTGTGTGTGTGTGTGTGTGTGTGTGTGTGTGTGTGTGTATGTGTGTGTGTGTGTGTGTGTGTGCGTGTGCGTGTGTGTGTTTGTGTTTTTGGAGGGAGGGGATATATGTGGGGGTATGTGTGTGATGGGGTGGGGATATATGTGCTAGTATCTGTGTGATGGGGTGGTGTATGTTCATGTGTTTATTCACCTCCATGAAATTGCATGATCAAGCTTTAGAAATGAACCCCGTTGCTAGTCGCTATCCCAGTTCCTAGACCCGCATTATGAGTCGAAAATGAAGCAAAGTGATCTGCAGAACCCGATAATGAGGAAATTTAGTGTTTCTAATGTGTAGGTTTGCAGTTTGTTAGCTTCATATAAAATTCGAAACATTATTTATATATGGCAAAAAATTTATAATTGATTTTGTGCCGAAAATCTAAAAAAAATTACTATAAAGAAATATAATAATATAACCCATTTTTTATATAAAAATTCATTATAAATGTATAACCCGTTAGGATGGGAATTATAATTTAAATTTCATTGCAATATATATTCTTATGGAGAATATATGTTCTCAAAGAGGTCAACCCCGTTACTCGATGAAAATACACTTGTGAGTTTACTGTGTGTCCAGGACTAAGGTCAACTGCTGTTGGTCATAAGCCCTTCACCAAACGAAATTCTCGTTAGACCATAGTAAAGTTAACTGATATATGAACATAAATGAATACATTAAAAAGGAGAGACATTAGAAATCTTAGACATCTACTATTTTGTTGCGAAATATAGTTGAATTTGCAGCTTTGTTTTTGAACAGAAATTAGAATAACTAAACCCAAACATTATAAAAAATATGCCACCATTTTACAAACCTTAAACTTTCACATAATAAATTTTAAAGCATAAAATTACAAATGCTGAACCACAACATTTCAAGCATTAAAAAATAACCTTTCAAACACTAATCTACAACATTTCATACACAAATCCATAACAATTTAAAACACTATCTTGGTTATTTTGAGATAATTCGGGGCTTTAGTGTCCCCGCGGCCCGGTCCTCGGCCAGGCCTCCACCCCCAGGAAGCAGCCCGTGACAACTGACTAACACCCAGGTACCTATTTACTGCTAGGTAACAGGGGCATAGGGTGAAAGGAACTCTGCCCATTGTTTCTCGCCGGCGCCTGGGATCGAACTCAGGACCACAGGATCACAAGTCAGGTGTGCTGTCCGCTAGGCCGACCGGCTCCACCGGACCGGCTCCACCGGACCGGCTCCACCGGACCGGCTCCACCGGACCGGCTCCACCACTAATCCCATAACATTTCAAACACTAATCCATTAACATTTCAAATTCTAAATTATAATATTTCAAACACTAATCCATAACATTTCAAACACTGAACTATAATATTTCACACACTAATCCATAACATTTCACACACTAATCCATAACATTTCACACACTAATCCATAACATTTCAAACACTCATCCATTAACATTTCAAACACTAAATCATTAACATTTCAAATTCTAAACCATAATATTTCAAACACTAATCCATAATATTTAAAATTCTAAATCATAATATTTCAAACACTAATCCATAACATTTCAAACACTGAACCATAATATTTAAACACTAAACCATAACATTTCAAACACTCATCCATTAACATTTCAAACACTAAATCATTAACATTTCAAATTCTAAACCATAATATTTCAAACACTAATCCATAACATTTCAAACACTAATCCATAACATTTCAAACACTAATCCATAACATTTCAAACACTAATCCATAACATTTCAAACACTAATCCATAACATTTCAAACACTAATCCATAACATTTCAAACACTAATCCATAACATTTCAAACACTAATCCATAACATTTCAAACACTAATCCATAACATTTCAAACACTAATCCATAACATTTCAAACACTAATCCATAATATTTCAAACACTGAACTATAACATTTCAAACACTAATCCATAACATTTCAAACACTAATCCATAACATTTCAAACACTAATCCATAACATTTCAAACACTAATCCATAACATTTCAAACACTAATCCATAACATTTCAAACACTAATCCATAACATTTCAAACACTAATCCATAACATTTCAAACACTAATCCATAACATTTCAAACACTAATCCATAACATTTCAAACACTAATCCATAACATTTCAAACACTAATCCATAACATTTCAAACACTAAACCATAACATTTCAAACACTAAACCATAACATTTCAAACACTAAACCATAACATTTCAAACACTAATCCATAACATTTCAAACACTAATCCATAACATTTCAAACACTAATCCATAATACTTAAAACACAAACCCATCACATTTCAAACAATGAACATAACATAATGAAAACAAAACCGCAACATTTTAAACGGCAAAACATCGCATTACAAATAGTATATTCCCCAAAAATGCAATGGGAAAGTTTATAGAAATAAATTCAGCATATTCCCTGAAGGTGTAAATGAATTTCCTTGTATATCTGTGTACTTGTAAGCTTACCGGGCTGACACATCATTCTTGTGTCCGCATCCCTCTCAGTATATTCCTCTGTCATGTCACTTCTGTAACAGGAAGTCTGACACTGTATTAATTTATCAACACGTCTGACCAGCATCTGGCACTTCACTCAGGTGTCTCCCAAACCTTCTGACATTAGGTTCGAATCCTCATCACGGCTGCAACGGATTTGCTCGTTGAGGCATCACAATAGTGGGATTATTCTCCGTGTATCAGGTATATTCTCAGGTGTTTGGATATCATGAATAATGAAACTGCCGGGATCTTCTACTTTCATGCTGTTTAATGGGATGCTGAACATGTCCTCATACTGATTTTTCAGGATTTCACTAATTTCTTTGTCATTCTTTGTGTATGAACCTTCACTTGTAGGAACAGGTTCAATACTTACTGTGGATTTTTATTTGCTTTCGATTTTGCATATGTAAAGAAATATTTTGGGTTTTCTTTATCTCTTGAATGGCTTTCTGTTCTAATTGCATTTCTTCAATCTAATATAAATGCTTCAGTCTTTGCTCGATGTTCTCCATCTTTTTGTTTAAATTATTATTTTTTTGCAGAGATAGTTATCTTCTTAAGCATTTCCGTTATCTTTATCCTTTTGTAGTGTCGTCTCTGTTCTCTTTCTATGTTGATCTTCTTTCTGGCTTTGCGCAAATGGAACATGTTATCTTGAGGTTACCTTGAGATGATTTCGGGGCTTTTTAGTGTCCCCGCGGCCCGGTCCTCGACCAGGCCTCCACCCCCAGGAAGTAGCCCGTGACAGCTGACTAACATCCAGGTACCTATTTTACTGCTAGGTAACAGGGGCATAGGGTGAAAGAAACTCTGCCCATTGTTTCTCGCCGGCGCCTGGGATCGAACCCAGGACCACAGGATCACAAGTCCCGCGTGCTGTCCGCTCGCCCGACCGGCTCCCCAACGGGACATTGGGACAGACAATGTTTGAGACAAACTTTATATGCTTTGGAAGTCAGTTGTTCTATCACTTGTGTGGGATTTTTATTACTTATAAACATTTGATGGAAAATTGTTCTGAGTTCTATGTTTTTTTTATTCCGAGTCAATCCTTTTATTATTAAAATTTAATTTATTGGATAACCCCTCTGGCTTCATATTTGTTTAGGCTTATTATTGATTGATGTTAACTGTTGATGACTTTAATTAGCTTGTGATTTGAGTATGTGGTATCTGAGATTGTAAGTCACTTATTAAGTCTTCATTATTTGTGAAGATCAGATCTAGAATATTTTCGTTCCTAGTTGGCTCTGTTATCTGCTGGCTGAGGGAAAATTTGTCATAAAATCTAAGTAGTTCTCTAATCTGTGGTTGATTAAGTCCAGATATATTTGCTGGTATAATACTTTTTTTTCTATTCTCCATCTTAGACTAGGCAAGTTGCAGTCTCTTAGGGAAATAACATCAGGTATTGGGTTTGCCAGATTTTCAGGACTATTCTGTTTTGTTTACCTGTTCTGTGAATTCCTCAACAGTTGCATCTGGTTGTGTGAATATTAGAATAATAACAAATTTATTTTCTCTATTTTTTTGGCTCCTTGTATTTCTACCACCTCATTTGTTGATGAACCGGATGTGCATATAATATATTTAAACAATATAATCTCGTACATACAGCAATGAAGCGCGTCAATGATTGGGGAAGAACAACTCACCAAATCCAGCTTGCAGGAATATACCTTGCCATTGAATTTATAAAAGACAAAGGCAGTGGAATTATTTCCTGTAACTCGCAGCGTGCACTCCTGGCATTGAACGCACATAGTATTAACACCCAGAAAATAGTCAGTGATAATCGAATAAATGTTTTAGCTGCTAAAGAAAACCTATTTGAAATTAAATTCCTTTGGATACCAGTACCTGTTGGCATCTCAAAGCATGTCACTGTCGACATGCTTTGCAGTTGAAGGCTTATTGGAAAAAACAACCTTTAGGACACCAGTAATATAAAGTAATATGGGTGTTTCATTTGTAGTAATAAATAGAATACTAAACAAATATCTGATGAAAATCTTACTGACCTAATCAACTACAGCTTTCAGGTCTTTGTAAGCTGTAGCGTTAAACAATATGATAAATATCGTGAGAAGACATTCAAGTATGGAACTAATAGAGCAAGAACTCGGCAATGTGATGTTATAGTGGCCAGAATACGCCTGGCATATAGATGTATCTTGCAGCTTTCTCAAAACCCGAATTCTGAATACACCATGTGTTAACATTGTGAGTGTCGAATACACGATGAGTCAATATTGCGAGTGTCGAATACACGATATGTCAACTTTGTAAGTGTCGAAATCACCATGTGTCAACTCGGTGAAAGTGAAAACATGCACTCTCTTGAATATTATATTGTAGAATATCCCATATTGACTAACTTTTGCCCTCCGGGGCTGAGGTATGCTGAACTCTGTAAATACTAAATGAATACTGGAACACTTGATATATTGGACTCGTACGCAAGATTGACCATGTAATGCATCAGGTATACAATGTTTGTGATGTAACTATAACTTGAGTTTATGAGAGCATCTTAATCACCTTCTGTGATTAATTGCTTACTAGCACTCTACTTTCCATCAAAGTATGAGAGACATAAATGTGTGTGTGTGTATATACATGTATGTATGTGTATACAAGATATGTGTAAGCTGGTCAGAATTGCATTTCACTTTGTAAACGCACACTAATGACACTATGTAAGAAGATATTTCGAACACTGGTTATGTAGGACAGACTGTTATGATCCCAGATAGCCGAAAAACGAGTCTCCCCTTTGAGAATTATTCTATCAAGCCTGACCTGACTAGGAGGTTGGAGATATACAGACATGAAGATTCATATGTAAAAATAATTGGGTAAATTTTACAGAGAGTTTAAGAATGTGGGCAGTGAAGAAGAAAATAGATAAGTGACTGGTTATGAGATGTGGATAATTTGCTGGAGGTGTGAGGCTCGCTTGAGAGGAGCTTAATTCACTTGAGTACCAGACCTCATGAGGAGAAGCTGCACTCCATTTGAGCTCCCGTTGGAGAGGATCCCCTGTTGGATATTCCTCTTCAAGAGAAAGGAAGTGTGCAGACGTTCCAGCTGTGGAATCGAGCTGGGAACGTGAGGTCTCAAGTCCTGGATGGCAAGGAGAGTTTGTTAAGCCGCCCAGAGACATTATCGTGGGCCGTGGGAGCGCCCTGATCGAACTCAGTCAGAGGGAGAGCGCCCTCGACTAGACAATCTGTGGTAAGCACGATTTTAAGCCAGTTTATAGTGATTACTTGCAGTTGGTCGTGTGCCCAGCGACAGTAGCGAATGTTTATTGATAAGTTAGACATGTTTTGGTAAGGCAGAAGGCCTAAAATAAGAGAGTGGAGATGCAGGAACGTCCTGGAGGACGGAGCAACGTCCGTCTCCTCTGAGCGCTGGCAGGTGACTGAGGGAGCCCAGCTTCTGGTGGCGGAGGACCCTCCCAGAGTGAGGGGCCGCCCGCCTGGAAAGGCGGAGCATGGACCAGCCCAAACGGGGGAGTCCACTCTCACAGTATGAAGAGATTAGAGATAGATGTTGGATGCAAACATATTGTGTGGATTATTTCGTCTATGTGTTTATAAGGAAACATTTTTATTGGCGTGTCAATGGGTTGCAGGTTTGTCTTTGGAAGAAGTTGCTGAGAACTTCGAAGCCAGCACAGAGGGAGTAGTTGATGAGACTCCAAGGTGGTGGAAATTACTGAGCTCTGTGGGAGAGCAGCCATACAGTGAGGAAGAGAACCTCAAGCTGTGAGAAGAGGAGTAGTGGAATGAAGTTTCTCAAGTTATTGTGATACCAGTGGTGAAGTACCATTGTTGATCAAGGAAGACCTCATGGTGTAGCAGCCAGGAGAGCTGTGGAGGACCCTAGTAGAAGTGGTGAAGCACCATAGTTGATCAAGGAAGACTTCATGGTATAGCAGCCTGGAAGAGCTGTGGAGGACCCTGGTAGATAAACCCGGAAGAACCTGAAGATGTCAGGGTAGTGAACTTCCAGATGTGGAAGGGAAGTTCTGGTTGATTACTTGTAGGGAGTTGGTAGAGTGTTTGGTTGTCATTAGCGTGCAAGACGCAGTGAAAGGTGAGTGATTGTTTGCCATTTTTGTGCCAAGGAGTACTTATACTGAAGTATAGAGTTACAGCCGTAGGATGGAATACCTACAGAGACATACATATGTGTTCTAGGACTGATAGGATGATCGATTGATCATTGTTGTGTATCAAGGAACATTTATACTGATATTTATGTTATTGCATTCATACGCTGGTTTTCCTTGTACATGTTTATAGATATATATTCTCTTGCTGATAGTGCAACATTGTGTTATAAGACTGGACCCACTTGAGGAGGTTGGTAGTATTAGGTGGTGAATCAGGAGATAACATACCGCTTGATAAGCAGATGATAGAGTTCTGATGGTGTTGGAGTGCAACCTGACTGAAATAGTATAGAGTGTAGGATTCATTATTATCATTATTATATGTGTATGATTCATTATTATCATTATTATATGTGTATGATTCATTATTATCATTATTATATGTATTGTGTATGTGCTTTGTCCAGTAAATGTATTCGAATTTGCTGGTGTTTGCCCTTCTCCTAGTGAGGCTTTCCAGGAAGTAGGAAAGAAGGAGAGAGAGAGACAGAAAGAACCAAGAACCACAGCTGTGGACAGGGTATAACGGAATAATCAATAAAACAAAGGGGATTGAGGAGATCATATCACATAAGGAGAGAGTGGGGAGTCACAGCGGCTCGAGTGGGTGTGTGCACGTGACAACGAGGCTAAGTATTGGAGCCACATCCCCTAAACGTGTGACGTTGAGCCCCTCTCCAAGAGCCAGAAGCTCCCAGGGTGATCTCCTGGTAAAGTATAAGCACTCTACTGAGTTTTGGGTTGGGTTGTCCATAAAGAAGGATCAACAAAACGACACAACACCCAACCCACAATATAATAAGACGTAAGTCTGTGTATTTATGTTAGTAGGTTAGATTAGAATTTTAAAAGCACTACAATCACCTTATGTGGTTGACTGTCCAGCAAATCACTGCACTAAATCTTTAAAAGATCTTTAACCCTGTCCATGGAGGACAGAAGAAAATGTATATGTTGGTTAGCATTGTAAATATGTGGCCTGTCTGTGGTACAAAACAATAATAATACTAAAACAAACTACATTTATTTACCTAAACTTTTGACTACTGTCAGCGTTCACCCCCTTCCTACCTGTGGTTGGGGTCGTCCCATGGATCTTAGCCCCTCAGTA
This sequence comes from Procambarus clarkii, assembly GCF_040958095.1. Taxonomy (NCBI): domain Eukaryota; kingdom Metazoa; phylum Arthropoda; class Malacostraca; order Decapoda; family Cambaridae; genus Procambarus; species Procambarus clarkii. Next base: position 55,827,204 of record NC_091151.1, on the reverse strand, counting down.
CCAGGCGCCACTGCTCGCCCTTGGGCTCCCCCAGTCGGCCAAGGGCTGGCCTTATACACCCCTAGCGAGTGGGGAGGTTCAAGCCTCCTATGACTCACTCACCTGAACCTGCCCGTCCTGACACTGGAACGCTCTCTTGGATATCTGGTCTACTCAGGTCGCCAGCTGGGTGTTTATACTCGTGTCCCAGCAACACGTCAGTGGTCTTAGTGGTTATCTTAATCAAGGATGCAATATCGCGTGCAGTACAAGGTGTCACTAATGGTCTCATAAATATATATATAGCCCTAGAGAATGGAGGCTCACTTAAACTCATCAGTTAGTTTAAGAGTTTACTGAAGAAAAGCATATATACACATATAAATTGCATAAGAAATTGGTTACTAGAGGAATCATCCGCTGGTGGCAACACTCTTCTTGACACGCCTCTGGCAATACGATCAGCTGGCTGGGCACACACCTTGCGGCTCTGGCAATACGATCAGCTGGCTGGGTCTACACCTCGAGCGCGTCAGAAACGTCGTGACTTTCCCACGCCTCTAGCAATGCGATCAGCTGGGCGTTTCAGAGTTCATTGCTGGCTCCTCCTCCAGGATCACTAACATCACCGCGTTAATGCTCACACACACCAACTCATACCTAAATGAGCTCTTGGCTCCTAGCCTAATATTCTGTCACTTAGACAATAAAATGATGAGTAGAAATGTTCACAAGATATAAAATACTCTAGCTTGCCTAGATCAAAAGGGGTAAAGGGAGGGACAATTATCTACCTTATTTCACTCCAGCCACGAAGCTGACTCGTCCTCTATTGAGGGATGTTGAGGCTCCTGGTCCTGGTGTCTGCTCTGCCGACGATCAGTCCCCACCACACACACAGGTTCCTCTGTAGTCCTCGTGGTAACGTGTCCTCGCCGTGCTCACACTCAACAGGTACTGCCTTCCTCCTCCTATTCTCCGGGGTACTGGAGACAGGTACCTCCGTCGTCGTCCTCCACTCTCACTGGCACTGTCGACACCTCGCAGTCCAGCACAGCTTCCCCTCGCCTCACTGCCAGCAGATTTGGCCCGGCCGTAGCTACTCACTTGATGTGGAATACGTGGTCCTCTGGGCGTCCGCTGGAACGTCACCAGCCCAACGTTCCCTCTGCTGCAGACTCGATAGAGCTCTTGGCTCTCTAATCCGGTCCGTCCTTGCTTCTGGGCACTCCACGGAACTTGGATGGCTTCTCAGACTGTCTGCAGAATCGAAGCGAAGCTTAAATCTACTGGTAATGGCTCTCTAGATCCAGAGCTCAATCGAGCACGTCCTCACTCTATGGCGTCACATGATGTACTCTTTCCACCCAGGCGCCAGCCGCCCTGAGAGCCCTCTGCCTCGTGACGTCACACCGCCCGAGGGCTCTTGTCATTGGTCACTTCCGGCACGTGACCTCACCTGGCCAATCAGGTGCCGGGAAGCGTCACGACGTCTTGGCGGGAAACAGAATGGCTCGGCGCCGTCTTGTGCCCCAAAAGGCGCAAGCCCCTTGCATTATCAAACTTAGCTGACCATTTTACAGCCAGCTTAATCACGATCCACGCTTTCCCACACATGAAAATGTTCCCTGAACATCAAAGAATACTTAGGCTACGGAGATATGACTCTTTTAAGCATGGAAGGAAGAAATATAGGGGTGGAACACCATCACACTATACACTTGTATCAGCACCTTTGAAACAACACTTACATGCTATTACTTCAGTCACAGCAATTATTTACCAGCATGTGTGTATATTACGACACTCACACTACACCAATGATTGTAGGTCTGACATTACACCACTGAGTCAGCAGGTCTGAGACTACACCTCTGAGTCAGCAGGTTTGACACTTTACTTCTGAGTAAGCAAGTCAGACATTTCACTTCTGAGTCAGCAGGTCTTTCACTAAACATCTGTTTCAAAACGTCTTACACTGCACTTCTGTACGAGCACGTCTTACACTTCTCTTTTATGACAGCAGGTATGACACTTCAATGTCAATACAAATGACACAAGGTCATTGTGTCAAGGTTGACACAATGTCAAAGGGTCTCACACTACACACGTCTCGTGCCTGCATGAACCCTTTTAGTATTCTTGAAAAAATTTCAAAATCCTTACACTCTCTTTACAGCAGAACCCGTGTCCCGGCCCTACTTGCAGAGTCCAGTAAGTTACATATATAACACGCAGAATGGAGGCTTGGAAAATACTCTTTATCTGGGACAAAAAGCACCGCAGGCAGCTCACACTGTCGACTGTGATAGGATAGCACGAATCAAACACAGATGTGCTACAGAGGTGACGGGTCAGGATAGCACGAAACAAATACAGATTTGCTACACAGGTGACGGGGTCACGATAGCACGTACCAAACACAGATGTGCTACACAGGTGACGGGGTCAGGATAGCACGAACCAAACACAGATGTACTACAGAGGTGACGGGTCAGGATAGCATGAACCAAACACAGATTTGCTACATAGGTGACGGGGTCAAGATAGCACGTACCAAATACAGATGTGCTACACAGGTGACGGGGTCAGGATAGCACGTACCAAACACAGATGTGCTACAGAGGTGACGGGTCAGGATAGCACGAAACAAATACAGATTTGCTACACAGGTGACGGGGTCACGATAGCACGTACCAAACACAGATGTGCTACACAGGTGACGGGGTCAGGATAGCACGAACCAAACACAGATGTACTACAGAGGTGACGGGTCAGGATAGCATGAACCAAACACAGATTTGCTACATAGGTGACGGGGTCAAGATAGCACGTACCAAATACAGATGTGCTACACAGGTGACGGGGTCAGGATAGCACGTACCAAACACAGATGTGCTACACAGGTGACGGGTCAGGATCGCACGTAACAAACCCAGATGTGCTACACAGGTGACGGGGTCAAGATAGCACGTACCAAACACAGATGTGCTACGCAGGTGACGGGTCAGGATCGCACGTAACAAACACAGATGTGCTACACAGGTGACGGGGTCAAGATAGCACGTACCAAACACAGATGTGCTACACAAGTGATTGGTCAAGCGTAGCTGGACCGTGTGAGAGTGCTCAGTCAGGCATTATTGTTTACATGGGAAATAACATGTTTGTGTTTTGTTCTCCTCAAGATAATCGTTCCAATTTATCTAACATCCCCACTGAATCCTCGAAATACTGCTGATAGCTCGAAGAAGAGCACAAGAGTAATGGGACCCACAGAGGGTCTGTTGCTCTGTGCGAGGTATCACCTACATATATCCACCAAAACTCGCACACATACATATCTAACCAGTGAATAAACATTCCAGTGATCTTGCGACTGTTACGACACCAAGCGCATCATAACAGTCTCAAAATAGTATCATAATATCATAATTGATCAATAAATGAACATCCCTGCTTGCAAACCTATATTTACCAGGATTAATCCTTAATCTTGGCTTATCCTATTTTTATCCATTGCTTCGTATTCTGTCTTTTCAAGATAAACTTAAAAACTATTTTTTATCCTCTCTGTTTTACTCTTTCATATGCTTTAATCATGTCATCCCTTACTCCATGTCTTTTTAAGGAAACCTAAATTTGGCTTTTTAGGTTTAGGTACATGGCCACGCAGTTCTGTGTCTCAGCAACACACGTGCATTGCTGAGCCACAGCAACCTTTCCCTGTCTCCCAGTTCTTCCCACCAGTCCCCCCTCCTCCCATCCCTTTGTCCTCCCCTCCATTCCCGATTCCAGCATCCCCTCGTCTTCCAAACCATTCCCCACTGTACCGTCCCTTCATCCTCCCCACCATCTCCCACTCCCCTGTCCCATAGTCCTCCCCACCATTCTCCATTCCCCTCGTCCCCACCATCTCCCACTCTCCTGTCCTTTCGTCCTCCCCTCCATTTCCCCCCTCCCTGTCCTCTCGTCCTTCCCCACCATCCCCCACTCCTTTGTCTGATGCATTCCCAAATGATCTGATGTTCCCATCAGAAAAGCAGGAACATCAAATGATCTGAGGTTCCTATCACTGAAATATTTGAAAAACAGTTAAAAAATTAAATGAAAATCAATGAAAAAATAAAAAATATAAACTATACTCATGAAATGAATGGTATGGTAAACAACACAGCTCAATTCCAATGCAATGCATACAAACTAATTAAATCAGAATGAAAATATACTGAAATCAATGAAAATTCAATTTATCGATGAAATCAGAAACATTGAAAGGGAATCATAAAATATTTAGTATAGCGTGTGTTGCTCTTACATGCAACAGATGGAGCCTGTTTCCCCCCAAAATATTTTTACCTGTCACAGGTGTGACATCTATACTTATACTTACAAAATGATCGGTATGGTAAACAACACAGCTAAATTCCAATGCAATGTCACACAAAATAATTAAATTAAAATGAAAATACATTGAAATCTATGAAAATTAAATTTATCAATGCAATTGGAAACATTGAAATGGAATTGTAACATATTTCGTATAGCGTGTGTTGCTATTACGTGCAACATATGGCCCTGTTTAAAAAAAAATGGATTTACCTGTCAGAGATGTGGCATCTATATAGTAGGTATATAACAACACGTGCCTATTCGAGTGGAACGTTGTGTCGAACTTTCAAAGGAATTGGTGAAGAACTTTCGGAGATTACAGTGTGTGTTGCTCTTACGACCAACAGATGGCGCTGTTTTTTTTTAAATGCACGTTTTTCCTGTCACAGGTGAGGCATGTATGTAGTAAGTATATGAAAAAACGCGCCTATTCGAATGCAACATTGTGTCAAAATTTCAAAGCAATCGGTAAAGAGGATTTGAAGATTTTCCTCTCATGAAAAACACAGTTTTTTTAAACATGGTTTTCACTATAAAAGATGTGACATCTATATAGTATGTATATAAAAATCGGCTGGGATGCGAATGAAACGTTGTGTGAAAATTTCAAATCAATCGGTAAAGAACTTTCGCATATTAGTAATTTTGAACAAACGAACATATACATTTTTATTTATATAGATTCGTAAGGAAAATTTCTATCTTCTGGGATTAGAACTGTCATATTTCTCTGTGTGCTTTCAGTTGAGTTCCTGTTCATTCTATAGTAATACTTGACTCTTTCTCATGGACTGAACAATGCTTACTTATATTACCTTTTATTATTACTGTACTAGCTATACCCGGCCACGCGTTGCTGTGGCTCAGCAACTTATGTGCGTGGCTGAGTCACAGCAATCTTCCCCAGTTCCCCAGTACTCATCCTTGGAATGGCCCCTATATTCGTTTAATACCTACTACAACAACTGCTCTTTTCCTCTCTATCAGTCGGCTAGTGCATCTTGCTGCTTCCTGAGAAGTAACTTTCATGGCAATTTCCTGTACTGCAGAGACAACTTCCCGGGTCCTTCTAAGCATGTCTGCAAATGAGGGTTGTATTGTAGAAGTCCCTTCTATAGATACATTACCATCTTCCTGAGGACTGCAGCATGTCTGATATTGGGGATTCTCTTTCAGGCTTTTAATCTCCTCCCTTGCCTCAATCAGTTCATCCTGCAGGTTGGCTATCTTTTCCCTCATTACCTGTAGTTCCACCCTGATGTCACTCAACATTTGAATGAGTGTATCCTCAAGCAAGACATCTCGTCCTCCTCCTCCCCCCTGTGTTACGTCTGCTCCCTGCCATTTTTGTTTCTAATTCCAGTTCTCCAATCCAAAGTGTGTGTGTGTGTGTGTGTGTGTGTGTGTGTGTGTGTGTGTGTGTGTGTGTGTGTGTGTGTGTGTGTGTGTGTGTGTGTGTGTGTATGTGTGTGTGTGTGTGTGTGTGTGTGTGTGTGTGTGTGTGTGTGTGTGTGTGTGTGTGTGTGTGTGTGTGTGTGTGTGTGTGTGTGTGTGTAATTACCTAAGTGTAATTAACTAAGTGAAGTTACAGGATGAGAGCTACGCTCGTGGTGTCCCGTCTACCCAGCACTCTTTGTCATATAACGCTTTGAAACTATTGAAGTGTGTGTGTGTGTGTGTGTGTGTGTGTGTGTGTGTGTGTGTGTGTGTGTGTGTGTGTGTGTGTGTGTGTGTGTGTGTGTGTGTGTGTGTGTGTGTGTGTGTGAGAGTGTGTGTATGTGTACTCACCTAGTTGTACTCACCTAGTTGTGTCTGCATGATCGAGCATTGACTCTTGGATCCCGCCTTTTGAGCATCAGTTGTTTACAGCAATGACTCCTGTCCCATTTCCCTATCATACCTAGTTGTAAAATTGTGAATAGTATTTGCTTCCACAACCTGTTCCTGAAGTGCATACCATTTCCCCACTACTCTCACGCTAAAAGAAAACTTCCTAACATCCCTGTGACTCATCTGAGTTTCCAGCTTCCACCCATGTCTCCTCGTTCTGTTACTATTCCGTGTGAACATTTCGTCTATGTCCACTCTGTCAATCTCTCTGAGTATTTTATACGTTCCTATCATGTCCCCCCCCCTCCATTCTTCTTTCTAGTGTCGTAAGGCACTCCTCAGGCGCTCCTCATACCCTATCCCTCGTAGCCCTGGGACGAGTCTCGTTGCAAACCTCTGAACCTTTTTCAGTTTCTTTATATGCTTCTTCAGATGGGGACTCCATGATGAGGCGGCATACTCTAAGACTGGCCTCATGTAGGCAGTGTAAAGCGCCCTAAATGCCTCCTTACTTAGGTTTCTGAATGATGTTCTAACTTTTGCCAGTGTAGAGTACGCTGCTGTCGTTATCCTATTTATATGTGCCTCAGGAGATAAATTAGGTGTTACGTCCACACCCAGGTCTCTTTCTCGCGTCGTCACAGGTAGGCAGTTCCCCTTCATTGTGTACTGTCCCTTTGGTCTCCTATCTCCTAGTTCCATTTCCATAACTTTACATTTGCTCGTGTTGAATTCCAGTAGCCATTTCTCTGACCATCTCTGCCTCCTGTTCAGGTCTTCTTGGAGGATCCTGCAATCCTCATCTGTCACAACTCTTCTCATCAATTTTGCGTCATCCGCAAACATCGACATGTAGGACTCTACACCTGTAAACATGTCGTTAACACATACAAGAAATAGAATTGGTCCCAGCACCGATCCTTGTGGTACTCCACTTGTTACTGTTCGCCAGTTCGACTTTTCACCCCTTACCATAACTCTTTGGCTCCTTCCTGTTAGATAGTTCCTTATCCATGCTAGGACATTTCCCCCCACCCCCGCCTGCCTCTCGAGTTTGAACAGCAGTCTCATGTGCGGTACTGTATCAAAGGCTTTTTGGCAGTCCAGAAATATGCAGTTTGCCCAACCATCTCTGTCCTGTCTTATCCTCGTTATTTTATCATAGAATTCCAGAAGGTTTGTTAGGCACGATTTCCCTGTCCAGAACCCATGTTGATGTTTGTTAACAAACCTAACGTTCTCCAGGTGTGCAACCAGTCGTTGCCTAATTATTCTTTCTAGTATTTTACAGGGGATTCTTGTCAGTGATACAGGTCTATGGTTAAGTGCCTCCTCCCTATCGCCTTTCTTGAAGATCAGCACGGCATTTGCCTTCTTCCAGCAACTGGGCAATTCTCCCGACATAAGTTACTCATTAATGTCATTGCCAGAGGCATGCTGAGGGCCTGTGCTGCTTCTTTTAGTATTCACGGTGATACTTTGTCTGGTCCAACTGCTTTAGTTGCATCTAGAGTTGTCAACTGTTTCATTACCTCCTCTGCTGTCACCTCTATATCTGATAGTCTTTCATCTAGGGTAACCCCTTCCAACAATGGGAGCTGCTCAGGCTCGGCAGTGAACACTCCATGGAAACAGGCATTCAGTGCCTCGCAGATTTCCTTGTCACTTTCAGTATATGCCCCCTCTGTCTTTCTTAGTCTTGTCATTTGGTCGTTCATCGACATTTTTCTTCTTATATGACTGTGTAGAAACTTAGGTTGTTTTTTTCGCTTTGATTGCAATATCGTTCTCATAGTCCCTTTCCGATGTTCGTCTTATGTTAATGTAATCGTTCCTAGCTCTGTTGCATCAGATCCTGTTGTCCTCTGTCCTTTGTCTTCTGTACTTCCTCCACTCCCGCCTGCTGGCCATTTTTGCTTCCTGACACAGTCTATTAAACCATGAGTTATTTCCATGCATTCTAATCTATGCATTCCTTCTTATTTTTTCCCTTTACTGTTGGTATACATCTCTCTTCGGCCTCCTGGCATTTCTGTATGACTAGGTCCATCATATCTTGGACTGTTTTTCCTCTAATTTCTTCCTCCCACTGCACTTCACCCAGATAGTCCCTTATCCTCTTATAGTCCCCTTTCCTGTAGTCAACTCTCCTTTCCCAGATCTCTTGTCCCATGGTCATAAGTTTGAATTCCATCATTTAGTCAAAGACTAGGACACAATGGTCACTGGCCCCTATAGGTAGTTCATGCTCTAAATTCTCGATATCTTCTACGTTCTGGGTGAAAATCAGGTCTAATAGGCTCGGTGCATCTCCTCCTCTTTCTCTTGTGTCTTCATTTACATGTTGTGTTGGGAAATTGCTGTCTATAACATCTACTAACTTTGCTCCCCACGTTTCGTCCCCTCCATGGGGATTCCTTGATTCCCAATTTATCTCTCCATGATTTAGGTCCCCCATGATCAGCAGCTTCGCTCTCATTCTGTGGGTTAGTGTTGCTGCCTTCTGCAGTTCATCTATGCATGCCTTGTTCTCATCATACTCCTGCCTGCGTCTTCTTCTGTTTGGTGGGGGATTGTAGATTACCATGATCACAATCTTCCTCCCATCTACTGTCAGAGTTCCATGTATGAAGCTTGTGCACTCATTGGTCTCCCGATTTCTCAGGTCTTCAAACTTCCATTTCCGCTTTATTAGGAGTGCCACTCCCCCTCCCTGTCTCTGTGTCCTCTCTTTTTGTATCACCTGGTACCCTTCTGGAAAGATTGCATCTGAGATCATGTCATTAATTTTAGTTTCCACAATTGCAACTATGTCAGGATCTGCCTCACTCACTTTTTCTTTTATCTCTTCTTCTTTATTAGATACCCCATCAGCATTGGTGTACCAAACCTTGAGATTCTTCATGGAAACTCTTGTACCAGAGTTCTCCCTTTCTCTGGGGGTCTGGTGGGATCTTGGGGGTGTCTGGGGGGTGACTGGGGGCAGGGGGGACCTGGGGGATCTGGGGGGTGTCTAGGGGATGACTGGGGGCAGGGGGGGATCCGGGGGGTGTCAGGGGGGGGGGGTCCGGGGGGTGTATGGGGGGGTGAAAGGGGTCGGGAGGGGTGCTTGGGGGGCTAATGGGGGCTGGGCTTCTAGGAATGTAGGTAGGAGGGTCTGGGATAGGGCCTGGGTAGGTAGGTCTGGAGTAGGAAGGGGCATACTCGGTCTGAAGATTAGGGAGGGTCTGATAGGCATAGAGGGGTTGGGAGATAGCGTAAGGTGTGTGTGTGTGTGTGTACTCACCTAGTTGTACTCACCTAGTTGTGTTTGCGGGGGTTGAGCTCTGGCTCTTTGGTCCCGCCTCTCAACCGTCAATCAACAGGTGTACAGATTCATGAGCCTATCGGGCTCTGTCATATCTACACTTGAAACTGTGTATGGAGTCAGCCTCCACCACATCACTTCCTAATGCATTCCATTTGTCAACCACTCTGACACTAAAAAAGTTCTTTCTAATATCTCTGTGGCTCATTTGGGCACTCAGTTTCCTCCTGTGTCCCCTTGTGCGTGTTCCCCTTGTGTTAAATAGACTGTCTTTATCTACCCTGTCAATCCCCTTCAGAATCTTGAATGTGGTGATCATGTCCCCCCTAACTCTTCTGTCTTCCAGCGAAGTGAGGTTTAATTCCCGTAGTCTCTCCTCGTAGCTCATACCTCTCAGCTCGGGTACTAGTCTGGTGGCAAACCTTTGAACCTTTTCCAGTTTAGTCTTATCCTTGACTAGATATGGACTCCATGCTGGGGCTGCATACTCCAGGATTGGCCTGACATATGTGGTATACAAAGTTCTGAATGATTCTTTACACAAGTTTCTGAATGCCGTTCGTATGTTGGCCAGCCTGGCATATGCCGCTGATGTTATCCGCTTGATATGTGCTGCAGGAGACAGGTCTGGCGTGATATCAACCCCCAAGTCTTTTTCCTTCTCTGACTCCTGAAGAATTTCCTCTCCCAGATGATACCTTGTATCTGGCCTCCTGCTCCCTACACCTATCTTCATTACATTACATTTGGTTGGGTTAAACTCTAACAACCATTTGTTCGACCATTCCTTCAGCTTGTCTAGGTCTTCTTGAAGCCTCAAACAGTCCTCTTCTGTTTCAACCCTTCTCATAATTTTAGCATCGTCCGCAAACATTGAGAGAAATGAATCGATACCCTCCGGGGGATCATTTACATATATCAGAAACAAGATAGGACCGAGTACAGAGCCCTGTGGGACTCCACTAGTGACTTCACGCCAATCGGAGGTCTCACCCCTCACCGTAACTCTCTGCTTCCTATTGCTTAGATACTCCCTTATCCACTGGAGCACCTTACCAGCTACACCTGCCTGTCTCTCCAGCTAATGTACCAGCCTCTTATGCGGTACTGTGTCAAAGGCTTTCCGACAATCCAAGAAAATGCAGTCCGCCCAGCCCTCTCTTTCTTGCTTAATCTGTGTCACCTGATCGTAGAATTCTATCAAGCCTGTAAGGCAAGATTTACCCTCCCTGAATCCATGTTGGCGATTTGTCACGAAGTCCCTTCTCTCCAGATGTGTTACCAGGTTTTTTCTCACGATCTTCTCCATCACCTTGCATGGTATACAAGTCAAGGACACTGGCCTGTAGTTCAGTGCCTCTTGTCTGTCGCCCTTTTTGTATATTGGGACCACATTCGCCGTGTGTGTGTGTGTGTGTGTGTGTGTGTGTGTGTGTGTGTGTGTGTGTGTGTGTGTGTGTGTGTGTGTGTGTGTGTGTGTGTGTACTCACCTAGTTGTACTCACCTAGTTGTGCTTGCGGGGGTTGAGCTCTGGCTCTTTGGTCCCGCCTCTCAACCGTCAATCAACAGGTGTACAGATTCCTGAGCCTATTGGGCTCTATCATATCTACACTTGAAACTGCGTATGGAGTCAGCCTCCACCACATCACTTCCTAATGCATTCCATTTGTCAACCACTCTGACACTAAAAAAGTTCTTTCTAATATATCTGTGGCTCATTTGGGCGCTCAGTTTCCACCTGTGTCCCCTTGTGCGTTTGCCCCTTGTGTTAAATTGCCTGTCTTTATCTACCCTATCAATTCCCTTGAGAATCTTGAATGTAGTGATCATGTCCCCCTTAACTCTTCTGTCTTCCAGCGAAGTGAAGTTCAATTCCCGCAGTCTCTCCTCGTAGTTCATACCTCTCAGTTCGGGTACTAGTCTGGTGGCAAATCTTTGATCCTTTTCCAGTTTAGTCTTATCCTTGACAAGATATGGACACCATGCTGGGGCTGCATACTCCAGAATTGGCCTGACATATGTGTTATACAAACTTCTGAATGATTCTTTACTCAAATTTCTGAATGCCGTTCGTATGTTGGCCAGCCTGGCATATGCCGCTGATGTTATCCTCTTGATATGTGCTGCAGGAGACAGGTCTGGCGTGATATCAACTCCCAAGTCTTTTTCTTTCTCTGACTCCTGAAGGATTTCCTCTCCCAGATGATACCTTGTATTTGGCCTCCTGCTCCCTACACCTATCTTCATTACATTACATTTGGTTGGGTTGAACTCTAACAACCACTTGTTCGACCTTTCCTTCAGTTTGTCTAGGTCTTCTTGAAGCCTCAAACAGTCCTCTTCTGTCTTAATCCTTCTCATAATTTTGGCATCATCCGCAAACATTGAGTGAAATGAATCTTTACCCTCCGGAAGATCATTTACATATATCAGAAACAAGATAGGACCGAGTACAAAGCCCTGTGGGACTCCACTGGTGACTTCACGCCAATCAGAGGTCTCACCCCTCACCGTAACTCTCTGCTTCCTATTGCTTAGGTACTCCCTTATCCACTGGAGCACCTTACCAGCTACACCTGCCTTTCTCTCTAGCTTATGTACCAGCCTCTTATGCGGTACTGTGTCAAAGGCTTTCCAACAATCCAAGAAAATGCAGTCCGCCCAGCCCTCTCTTTCTTGCTTAATCTGTGTCACCTGGTCATAGAATTCTATTAAGCCAGTCAGGCAAGATTTACCCTCCCTGAACCCATGTTGTCGATTTGTCTCGAAGTCCCTTCTCTCCAGATGTGCTACCAGGTTTTTTCTCACGATCTTCTCCATCACCTTGCATGGTATACAAGTCAAGGATACTGGCCTGTAGTTCAGTGCCTCTTGCCTGTCGCCCTTTTTGTATATTGGGACCACATTCGCCGTCTTCCATATTTCTGGTAGGTCTCCCGTCTCCAGTGACCTACTATACACTATGGAGAGTGGCAAGCAAAGTGCCTCTGCGCATTCTTTCAGTACCCATGGCGAGATCCCGTCTGGACCAACAGCCTTTCTAACATCCAGATCCAGCATGTGTCTCTTGACCTCCTCTCTCTTTATTTCAAACTCTTCCAAGGCCGCCTGGTTTACGTCCCTTTCTCCTAGCACAGTGACCTCACCTTGTTCTGTTGTGAAGACCTCTTGGAACCTCTTGTTGAGTTCATCACACACCTCTTTGTCATTCTCTGTATACCTGTCCTCGCCTGTTCTGAGTTTCACTACCTGTTCTTTCACTGTTGTTTTCCTTCGGATGTGACTGTGGAGTAGCTTTGGTTCGGTCTTGGCTTTGTTTGCTATATCATTTTCATAACTTTTCTCTGCTTCTCTTCTCAACCTGACATACTCATTCCTGGTTCTCTGGTATCTCTCTCTGCTTCCTGGTGTTCTGTTATTCCGAAAGTTCCTCCATGCCTTTTTGTTCAGTTTCTTTGCTTCCATACATGCCCTATTATACCATGGATTCTATTTTTGTTTCTCGGATTTTTCCTTCTGGGCCGGGATGTATCTGCTTACTGCCTCCTGGCACTTTTGGGTGACATAGTCCATCATATCTTGTACAGACTTAGCTCTGAGGACTGTGTCCCAAGGTATTTCCCTTAGGAAGCTTCTCATCTCCTCATAATTTCCCTTTCGGTATGCCAGCCTTTTGCTTCCTAGTCCTTTTTCGGGGGGGATAATTCCGAGCTCTACCAGGTACTCAAAGTTCAATACACTGTGATCACTCATTCCCAAGGGCGCTTCCATCTTGACTTCCCTTATATCCCACTCATTTAGGGTAAATATCAGATCAAGCATTGCTGGTTCATCTTCTCCTCTCATTCTTGTTGATCCCTGATGTGCTGGCTTAGAAAGTTTCTTGTTGCCACGTCCAGCAGCTTAGCTCTCCATGTTTCTGGTCCTCCATGCGGGTCTCTGTTCTCCCAATCTATCTTCCCATGGTTGAAGTCTCTCATGATTAGTAGTCCAGATCCATTCCTGCTAGCAACAGAAGCTGCTCTCTCTATTATGTTAATGGTGGCCATATTATTTCTATCATATTCCTGTCTGGGTCTTCTGTCATTTGGTGGTGGATTATATATGACTACGACTATAATTTTTTGCCCTCCAGTTGTTATTGTTCCTATTATGTAGTCACTGAAACCTTTACATCCCTGAATAACCATCTCCTCAAAATCCCAGCCTTTTCTTACCATCAGAGCTACACCACCACCACCTCTTCCTTCCCTCTCTTTCCTCATAACATAATAGTCCTGTGGGAACACTGCATTTGTTATTGTTTTCGTCAGCTTTGTTTCTGTGTGTGTGTGTGTGTGTGTGTGTGTGTGTGTGTTTGTGTGTGTGTGTGTGTGTGTGTGTGTGTGTGTATTTCTGGTCAGTTGTAGGGTGGAGTGGGAGTGGGGGGAAGTATTTTGGTAGAGATGGGGGAGCGTGTGTGCGTGCGTGCATGCGTGCATGTGCGTGCAGAGTGTATGTAGGGGGAGGGATATTGGGAGAAAGAGGGAGAGGCACAGAAGATATCTATTTGTGTATGCTTAGGGAGAGGAGGAGGAGGAGGATGAGAGATTGGAGGTATTGTCAGTTGTCAACAAAGTGTCAAAGGCCCCTGTCTAGACGGTTTTCATGCAGGGGGAGGAGGGGGGGGGATGAGTGTTTCGGGAAATATGGGGGGTGGGAAAGAGGGTGTGTGTGGGGGGGGAATTATCCTGTGACTGGCGTAATGTTTCACATAAGTAAAAACGTTTCGTATAATGATTTACTCTAACCATTTACTGTGTATTCACCTAGTTGTATTTACCTAGTTGTGCTTGCGGGTGTTGAGCTCTGCTCTTTCGACCCGCCTCTTAATTAACTGTCAATCAACTGTTTCTACTACTACTATTTTTTTTCCTCTCCACACCACACACACACACACCCAGGAAGCAGCCCGTGACACTTGACTTACTCCTTACTTATTTACTGCTAGGTAACAGGTGAAAGAAACTCTGCCCATAGTTTGTCGCCGGCGCCCGGGATCGAACCCGGGACCACAGGATCACGTGTCCAGCGTGCTGTCCGCTCGGCCACCGGCTCTGGTGTGTGTATGTGTGTGTGTGTGTTTGCTATTTTGTGTGTGTGTGTGTTTGCTTGTGTATGTGTTTTCTTGTGATTGTGCGTGTCACGAGGGTCCCCTATGTGTCACACTTCTACCAGGAATGAGCCACTTTGAGAGTCTAAATATATATGATAAACTAAACAAGATTTCTCTTATGATTGACCTCACTGTACATCAGTTAACTGACAGAAGCAGGCAGTACTCACCGGGCAAAACCGTCCCGCTTGCACAACCAGGTGAGTTTATAATGATGTCCTTATGTCGAGGTCCTCGGTGGATTCATCGTCTCTCCACGTGGTGTGGAGTCCCACTCCTCCACTGAGTGCCAGTGGCTCGGTGCTGCTGGTTGTTTCAATGTGTTGTATTCTTTCGTCTGTTGTGTTACCGTTCAATAATTTACTGTATCACTGTTCTCTATTCCCCAAGTATACCTTGATACAAATATGTAAACATCGGCCTCGTGGCCCCGTGCTCCCCACGTGGCCTGGAGCTGTGATTATTCTGTTTAACACAAAAGTTCTAGTGATATCACGGTGCTTATTTTTTTTATGTGCGGTTATACACTTTGTGATATCCTAGATCCGTGATCAATCACTGTAAACCTAAAACGCCCGATTTTATGGACGATTAATGCGGAGCCTCAAGCCCTCGACCCTCCCACGCTATTGTCTCGACTCGAGTGTGAGAGGGTTGGGTTGTGTGAGGGAAAGAGAGGGAAAGGGTTGAGTGAGAATTTCAAAACAATCGGTGAAGAACTTTCGGTGATTAACGATTTTGAA
The DNA here is from genome assembly GCF_040958095.1 of Procambarus clarkii. NCBI lineage: Eukaryota > Metazoa > Arthropoda > Malacostraca > Decapoda > Cambaridae > Procambarus > Procambarus clarkii. Next base: position 55,811,798 of record NC_091151.1, on the reverse strand, counting down.
CAAACGAACATTTCCATTTTTATTAGATTTATTTTATATAGAGGATCTTGATGATAGAAAAGTGTCATCTCTATCTTGGAATGTGCGAGAAAATTTCAGCATACAATCGCCAACATGCAATTGATGCAAGTTAATGCAACCGTGCCCACTGCCCAACTCCTAGTCAAGAACAAAGGGGCCAAGATCGCCATTCGTGGCCTATTTGATCAAAAGTCCCAGAAAACCTTTATCACACAGAAAGCGGCAGAGGCACTTAAAATTAAACCAGCAACACAAGTTAAATTAACCCTATCAGGGTTCATGATAAATAGAGGACCCCAAGAATACACAGTAGTCCAACCATTAGTACGCCTGGGCGGTTATGTCCGATATGTCCAGGTCAAAGCAGCTGATCAAATCCAGCTTGACCTAAATGTTAAGGGTCCAGGGAGCACAGCCAGTTTCCTACAGAAAAATGTACTTAAATTGACTGACAGTAGGATAACGTCTGACCGCCTCACCAATGTAAATCTACTAATAGGGGCAGACTACTACTACTACTACCACTTTATTACTAGTCAAACTAAGCAACAGGGCATGAACCTGTTAAGATCAGCAGGAGGTTATCTACTTACAGGTACAGTTTTAGACCTAAAGAAGCTTATGCCTGCTGATAATTGATGTTAAATAGAAAATTAAACCATCAGCTGAATGTAAATCTCCAGTATCAAGCCTAAAAAGGAGAAAACAGCTGACTAAATAAAATACAGATTGAGTCTGGTATAATTAATATTAGCCGAGATGTTTCTATGGGTCTCAGTGGATAATCAGTGGTCAGCATCTACACAGTTACAAGGCACAGCAACTAAGCCACTGACCCCACTGTAGACCTAGAACTATTCTCGATGGTAATAATTGACCACACTCAGTCCTCTAAGCAAAACAAGTTAAATAAAGCTAGAAAATCTAGCACCCAAAGAATTTTGCAGGAAGATGAAGTCATGAAGAAACTTTCATATCTGCAAATCCTACAAGGACAATAGTCCAGAACAAACCGGCACCTAAGGTCAGCCGACTAAAAACTTAGAGTAATTCTTCGCAAGAGAAGACCAAATCCACATGAAGTTTCTCTGAACTAGGATTTTAGTAATCCACTTGATAATATTTCACCTGCAGTGTTGCATCAGTTATGTTTGGGGCTTCTTCTTTCTCGCTTCTACCCTTTAAACTTTAGAAACGTTTTTGAAGAAGCATCTTAGCACAAGCAAAATTTAAAACTTGCAATAGTCTGTAGTTGAACATGTATCAGAGAATTATAAATAGTGAAACATATAGGTTGGGATAATCCATTTCAAAATACCTTCCAAGAAAGATTGGTCGTAGTAACAATGAGTCAAATTCTCTCTAGCAACGTTAAGTTTCTCACAACATAATAAACAAAATTAAACCTTTTAAGTTACTAAGTGCTCAGTTATGCCTCAGGAGGGTTATAGCAATGTAACTTACCATGCATAAAAAGAGCAGGTCCTACTGCTAACACATAATTAAGTTATTATGTGCTTAGTTATACCTCAAGAGCGTTATAGCACTGTACCTTAACATGTATGAAACGAGCAAACTCAACTGCTCACACGTAAACTTAACATATATAAACTTAACACATATAAACCCAGCAGATTACACTGTTTATGATGAGCCACAATAATGTGGCTGACGATTAGTCACAATAACGTGACTGCCAATGAAACCTTTTAAGCTGTGTGCTTTGTTATGCCTCAAGAGGGTTATAGCACTGTAGCCTAATACATACAAAACTGAATAGGGCCTACTGCTCACAAATAAATCTTTTAAGCTACGTGCTTTGTTATGCCTCAAGAGGGTTATAAGACTGTAGCCTAACACATTCACAAACGTGCAGGTTCAACTGCTCACAAATTAGCTAGGGTGACACTGTTGAAGAAATGGTAAATTGTCACAATTAGCATTAACCCTTTACTTCAGTAGATTTAGGAAATTAGTTAGGGTCAGCAGAGTACAAGATGAGTCTGTATTCGCTAAAGAAATATAGCTGACTATTAACAGAGACTGATTTAAATGAAATGATGATGTTTAATGATGATAAATGAAAAATGATATCCTCATTTAAAGTTGAGGATGAATTAATGAGTCTTCAGTGACAAGCCTGTGGGCTGTAACACAACTAGCTACAGGTCACAATGACCAAGCAACTGGTTTCACTGTCGTCTCCAAGTCATCCTTGATTTTAATGTATGAACATACTCAGTTCTCTGAATGATATAAAATTTAGCTAGGTTAGAAACTTAGTTATACCATGAGGTAACCTACAATACCCGTTCGAAAGGACGGGTATTAACATTGTAAACTTAAACTCAAACAATACTTTAATTCTGCTTAAGTCCAGACTATTTCTCGTTTGAGGTTGAGGTGATCTTATGAGTTTCCAGTGATGAGTTAGTGTCTAGTAACTCAGCAGTTACAAGTCACAGCGACCCTAGACAATGACCTCACTGAAGATTTGGAAGACTCCTTGATCTTAGATGACATAATGATTAATACTTTAAACATTTAACTGATGTACCCATGATGACAGATCAATGACAGCGTAGTACAACCAAATTGTCACTAACGTTTATGCCGCTGCCCCCTCCTTTTCCGGCCCGTTGTTGCCATGAGGATACTTGGTGGGCGGCTGCTGGAGTGTAATGCTCCATGGGACAGTCCTCTGTCCTTTTGTAGCCTTATGCTCCTGCTGCTGTCTTCTCGAATTATGCCTGATAACTTTTCCTTTTCCATGTCTTTCGTTTTTCTCCCACCCCCCCCCCCCTCCCCTCTTCTCCTTTCTCATTGTCATTTCCCGCTGACCTTTGCCAGTTTTGATTATTCTTTTGGCCTTCTGTTTTGATGCCTGTGTGTTTGAGGAGGCATACTCTCTCACCCATAGAACTGTGGTACCCAACGCAAGCGAGGGGACGCTTTTATTGTCAATCCTTCTTTAGTCACTGAACCCATGGTTCTTAAGGAGGCGTTTGTGGGAAGTATACTCATGACGCACCCCTGGGGGACCCTGGCAAGACCGGCAACATGTCACTTGCTGGGTGTCCTATCCTCTAATTGTGGCTTTGTGGTGGGTGTGGGGCACATTCATGAATAAAAGTCTTTCCTCTCATTTTTATGTTGAATACTGTTCCTCTTGTACCTTTTCGGGTTCGTGGGGTGAGTGACTAAGCCCCCGAGTCGAACTGTGTTGGAAGACCGGGCTCTGTAGCCCTCGCTGCATTGGGCCCAGACCTTGCTCCTCCTTTGACCATCCTGACTACTCCCCGCGGCTCCCCATCCTCCTCTGTGGTTGGGTCGAGCCAGAAGCCCCTAGTGGTTACCACCTTGTACTCTGGCATGGCTCAGTCACTCATTGTGACTCCTGCACCTTTTAACCCCTCTCTCTCTGGGAGGGTTCTCAACGCCGTCCCCTGCCACGGCCGCACTCGCATGTTCCCTTCCCATGCTAATGCATACCAAGCCTTGTATGGTCCCGCTTTGTAACCTAAATACTTTGATCTCCTCCCTCTGGATTCTACACCTCCTGACGATTTCTCCCTCCATAGGCACCTTGTTGATTCAGTAGATGCCTCTGTTACTTTCAATCCCACCCGTCTCGGTACACGTGTCATTGCTACTCCTTCTCAGGATGCAGCCACCCACTTGGCCACTTTATCCTGCCTTGGCGAGACCCCTGTTCAGGTCTCCAAGAACTCTCGTTTAAATGCCAGTGTTGGCACTGTTCTCCTCCCACACCATGTTACAACCAGTGTTAGGAATCTACAGGACTGCCACGAAGATATTCATCACATCATCGAAGCCCCCTCATGGTCGTCGCCGTCAGCCCCTTTGGATTGTGAAGATTACCTTTGATGGTAGGACCCTTCTGCCCTCTGTCATTCTTGCTGGTGCCAGGTGCTCCGTCCAGGAATACATTCCCTCTCCTCGGCTCTGTAATAAGTGTTGGAAGTTTGGGCATGGTGCCTCCGAAGCTCCAGTACTGTCTCCTTTGTCCCTTGTGTGGAGACGCAGGTCACTTTAAGTCGGAGCACACTTCTCCCCAGGCTCACTGCCTCAATTGCGGTGAGGCCCACTCAACCTTCTCCCGTTGGTGTATACATTGCAAACTTCAGGCAGCCATCCTTAACTTGAACCACCGGGAACGTTTGTCTTTTCCTGAGCCGAAGTGTTAAGTTCGCTGTCTCCCCCCTTTCGCTGGCATCTTTTATGCTAGCATGTTGCGCTCTTCCTCTCCTCGTCCTTCCCACCTTCCTCAGTCTCATAATCGTTTCCAGGCCTTAGATCTGGACACGCCCTCCACCTCTTCCCCTGTTCCTTTACGTTCTGTCCTGACAGATCTCCCTTCTAGTTCTCTGTGTGGGGTTCCCTTTCTTTCCACCCAGTCTGTTGTGTCTCCTGTGTCTTCTTTCTCATCTCACTCCGATCCTCCTTCCCATCCTTCTTCTCCGTCTCTTAGCTCTCCACACCGCCTGTCTGTGTGGGCTGATGTCCATCACTCTCCCAGCGGTCATCGTATTGTTTTCTCTCGTTCTTCTTCTCCTGTTGAGACTCTTTAGTCTGTTGCCCAGTACGTTGTTGCAGGGATGCCTGTCTCTTTAAGTCAGAAGCGTGAGCCTGGCTCCTCTCCTTCCTCCTCGCCGGTGGGTAAGAAGGCTTCCCTTTCTTCCACGCCTTCACCTCTGACTCTATTGGTCCATCTCCTCCCATTTCGGTGGTCGCACTCCCTGTTCCCGCTATGGGGGTTTCTTTGGCCCCACACTTCCTATCATTGCTGCCCTTGCTAAGGTGCGCTCTTAGGTTTCTGCCCCCCTCCTCATCGTCCTGCTGTCCTTGACCCTCAGTTGTTTCCTCCTCCTCCTCCTCTGGACCCTGCTCGTCTGCCTGTGATCTGTCCTCCCACTCCCTTCCCTCCATCCTTAGTTTACCCATGCCCCCTATCCCTGACTTCGCTGACCCTGATCTTTGACCCTGAGTTTTGCTGGGTTCCCAGCCATATTAGTGTTTCTTTAAATGAGCATGTGGATGCTGCCGCTAGGGAAAACTATCCGCTCTTGTTCCATCTCCCGTAAAGGTATTCCTTATTCTGACTTTTACCCGGTTATTCATTCCTCCATCCTAGCCCGTTGGCAGGGTTGTTGGTCTTCTGTTTTTGGTAACAAAGTGCGTACTCTTAAGAATAGTGTGTCCCCGTGGCCTTCCTCCTTCCACCGTAACCGGCGGTAGGAAATGGCTCTAGCGAGGTTGCGTCTTGGCCATACACGCTTAACTCACTTAATGGAGCGCCGCCCTGCTCCTTATTGTTCAAATTCCACTGTTTCTCTTACAGTCATACATATCCTTGTTGAATGTCTTGACTTCCAGGACGAGCATGTGTCTAGTTTTCCGACCGTCTCTCGCGGTCAGTTGTCCCTCGATAGAATTCTTGGTGAATCGGACGCTTTTGATATCGTTCGCCTTATGCGTTTCTGTCACCGTATTGGCATCCTTGGTGATATTTAGCTCTGTGATCTATTCCCCAACATTTGATGGTGCTACATAGCCTTTCCGGTTTGGTGCCTTCTTTTGATAATTACTTACTTATGCCGCTGTTACCTCAGCCCAGCTCCAACTAGAATAAACTCTATATATATAAATCGAATTAAACCAAGTCTAATCTTCTTGAATTTATTACTGAATATAGATTAGATATAGATTTCATTCAATTTAGTTAATTATATCGCTGTTTATCGGTAAAGTTTCCACAGCTACGATCAGCTGATGCAAAATAGAGAAAAATCGTGAACTGAATTCCACCTACATGTATGTAATTTTATCTAACGTCACTTAGGTTCAGTGATATACACAGCGGAAAACCGTCTGTTGTTACCTAGAATTCGTTATTATGACGTAAAATAACGTCGGCAATGCTTTAGTCAGATAGCAAACTAGAATAAAATATCGTGACTTATATTCCAAGTTCATACCGTCAGGCGCTAGGTGGTGCGCCGATCACTTGCAAAGAGAATTGGATAGAGAGAGAAGCCATCTTGATCTGTGTCCCAATGCTGGCTATTATCATCGTCTGTTATATGGATCATCAAAGCATTTTCTGATCTCAAACTTTGCTGCCAGCTTCATCTTCATTGTGGACAACGCATCCGGTTGGCTTAGTACCCATATTCACATATATGTGGCCATAATACTATGTTGGGTGTCAAATCGTTACACCACGAGACGATCAAAAAACACCAGTAAGTGTGTTTTCCCTAATCAATGAACTCCACTTTCAATATGTATTTGTGGAACTATACACAATTATATAGAAATTATATATTATTAATTTTGCAGCATGGAGTTATCTATGAGAGAAGCTTACCCCGATCTGGTGAATCTCGTGTCTGGCGAGACAATGCGTCCAAACAGAATTAGACGGGTTACAGAGAGCTGTCTGACGTATTCTACGTTCACGTTTAGACAGCTGAAAATTTATTTCAAATAATAACTCAGAAATTAGAGTTCTACCCCATGATTAGATTTTTTTCATGATTTTAATTATTGAAAATATTTCCTTGTTTATGTCATAGGTAGTCTAAGCATTCTTGATTCTACACTCCTCCCCAAAAGATGTGTAAGGAAAATACTCCAAATAATATTTAAACTTTTTTACAATTCACTTCCTAGTATTTGTTTAAATCAATTATTTACTTTATTATTATATTAAATTATATGCTGGAGAATTTTCCCCCACATTCCAGCTTGTGTGTGTCAGTTCTGGACGCAGGCCAAGAGGTAAACCAGGAACTCGCAGTGGTGTTGACGACATCGCCAGAAGAGACCTAAGCCAGAATATTTCTTGACATTTGGGGGTAACATAGTCACCCTTTATTAATGACAGCAGTTATAGGAGGAGCTACTGCAAGCGAGTCTATTCAGTGACACTGGGAGGGGATGGGATGGGAGGGGGGGGGGGTATACTCAGCAACGGAGGACTAAAGGCGTAACCCAGTGTCAGATAGTCATAGGTGCACACATAGGTTCATAGTCATAGGTGCACACTGCACCTCTCATTCCACTCTACCACCCATCAGGGACGGAGGATTGTTCTTACAGTCCTCGAGTGGGGGGTGGGGAGGGAACCCCTAAAGACCTTGGGGTCATTGGGTAACACAGGAGGGGAGTAGTGACTAGAGTGGAGATCACAGTGTCGAAACAGTAGCCCTCTGAGAGGTTCCGCAACACTGTGCAGCAGTATACTCCAGTTTACCTTCAATTTATTTGACATAATTCCCTTTTCTACAAAATGATTTTGGTAAAATGTAATGTTTTTGTCCAGTACTCGGATAAGGACTTAACCTCTCTGAGTTTTAAATAAAGAATTGGTATGTATATTCAAACTGAACTACAGAGCACAATCACTAGGAATTCTCTTGTATGATGAGGATTTATTGATGAAGTAAAACCCTTACTTATAAATAACCCCCCCCCCCCTTTATAATGGAACAGTTTTATTGGCGGCAAACATAATGTGTACCAACATCAATGTAATACTCACGGTACATGTGGATAATGGTGGAGACGGAGACCGGCGGCGCCAGGTCGGTGTTGGAGGCCATGCAGGTGAGAGTGTCATTGTGCCAGTCTCTGGTGAGTCGTGCTACCACCAGATCGTTGCGCACCAGCCGGGGCCCGGACACCTCCCACCCGCCGTCCAGCATCTTCTTGCCCCGCCACCACGTCACGTTGGGCAGCGGCCACCCTGCCAGAGAATTAGCAGACTTAAGGGCCCCAGTTGAGAGAAGGAAAATCATTGGCAGTTCCAGTAGTATGATAGTAAATAATGAATAGCAGCTAATATGTTCCCTAATGAATGTTCTGCAGGAGAATCCTAATGGTGTCATCAGATTCTGGTTGCTGTAATCTAATCTGTTGTCATATATATATATATATATATATATATATATATATATATATATATATATATATATATATATATATATATATATATATATATATATATATATATATATATATATATTAGTATATTTTGGTAACAGTCTTTTCTGTAGACATATATTATTAAATATGACCGAAAAAGTAAGATTAATAATTCTAACACGAATTTTCTCAATCTTTCGTACATTTCTTTTCACTGTTGGTGGTAATTCAAAAATCAATTCTGCAAAATTCATTTTTATTTGTAGTCTGACGCGACACTTGAGCGCGTTTCGTAAAATTTATTACATTTTCAAAGACTTTAGTTAACACATACACAACTGAATAGAACTTACACATCTCCGATTTGTTTATATCTACATTTGAGTGAGGTGGATGGGGTGAGGTGGTATTAATAGGGTATTAAATTTCATCAACACAAGACAGAACACGAAACAATGGGTATTGAATGGAAGTGATTGTAGAAAGCTTATTGGTCCATATTTCTTGATGCTTCTATATTGGAGCGGAGTCTTGAGGTGGGTAGAATATAGTTGTGCATTAGTTGGCTGTTGATTGCTGGTGTTGACTTTTTAATGTGTAGTGCCTCGCAAACGTCAAGCCGTCTGCTATCGCTGTATCTATCGATGATTTCTGTGTTGTTTACAAGGATTTCTCTGGCGATGGTTTAGTTGTGGGAAGAGATTATATGTTCCTTAATGGAGCCCTGTTGCTTATGCATCGTTAAACGCCTAGAAAGAGATGTTGTTGTCTTGCCTATATACTGGGTTTTTTGGAGCTTACAATCCCCAAGAGGGCATTTGAAGGCATAGACGATGTTGGTCTCTTTTAAAGCGTTCTGCTTTGTGTCTGGAGAGTTTCTCATGAGTAGGTTGGCCGTTTTTCTGGTTTTATAGTAAATTGTCAGTTGTATCCTCTGATTTTTGTCTGTAGGGATAACGTTTCTATTAACAATATCTTTCAGGACCCTTTCCTCCGTTTTATGAGCTGTGGAAAAGAAGTTCCTGTAAAATAGTCTAATAGGGGGTATAGGTGTTGTGTTAGTTGTCTCTTCAGAGGTTGCATGGCGTTTCACTTTCCTTCTTATGATGTCTTCGATGAAACCATTGGAGAAGCCGTTGTTGACTAGGACCTTCCTTACCCTACAGAGTTCTTCGTCGACTTGCTTCCATTCTGAGCTGTGGCTGAGAGCACGGTCGACATATGCGTTAACAACACTCCTCTTGTACCTGTCTGGGCAGTCGCTGTTGGCATTTAGGCACATTCCTCTGTTCGTTTCCTTAGTGTAGACTGCAGTGTGGAAACCTCCGCTCTTTTCCATGACTGTTACATCTAGAAAGGGCAGCTTCCCATCCTTTTCCATCTCGTAAGTGAAACGCAGCACGGAACTCTGCTCAAACGCCTCCTTCAGCTCCTGCAGATGTCTGACATCAGGTACCTGTGTAAAAATGTCGTCAACATACCTGCAGTATATGGCCGGTTTCAAGTTCATGTCGACTAAGACTTTTTGCTCGATGGTACCCATGTAGAAGTTGGCAAACAGGACACCTAGGGGAGAACCCATGACGACCCCATCTTCTTGCTTATACATGTGCCCATCCAGGCTCAAGAAGGGTGCCTCTTTAGTACAAGCTTGGAGTAGTTGTCGGAAAATCCGACACCATTTAATAATCATACAGATAATAGCTGTATTGTATAAACAAGTTATCCATAGAAAACGTAACTTGTAGTGGAATTACCGTCTAAAGAAAACGGGATATCATCACCACATACTATTATAAATCACCACCTATTATGGTGGGAATTATTCTTAAATACATTAGTCTTTGGACTTTACCATCAGAAAAACATCTTATATAAATTAACTTAATTATCAATATTAAAGTAGAGTAAATGTGACCCTTCTATCACTTTCTGAAATCTGGACAATGTAAGCCAGGCGTCAGGGAGGAAGGAGGGGCAGCCATTGTTGTGTCACCTCCGAGACGTGTGGAGCAAATTTGGCTCCTATCATATCTGGACAATGTCGGCCAGGCGTCAATAGTAAGGAGTGTTAGATGCAGCCATTGTTGTTTATACTAGACCAGAGGCACACGGGAGCAAATACGGCTCCTGTTAATTTTACTTGGACGTAGTGTTATGGAAGCCAAAGGTGTACCATTTTCAACACGCTGTCAACTAATTCAAGTTAAGTGTTCTTTCCGAAACCCGTTTATTTTCATTTATGGCCATTAATGTCATTATATAGGGTGATCCAGTTAGAGCACGTGGGAGCCTCAAACTAAAGGTAATTAAGCCAGGTCTTTATTGTTCCATGTATAGTGTTTTCTCTGATATACCTGTCATATATAGAATCTGGCTTTACAGCTAGCGCCCTTTTGACAGGTCAAGACGAGGAAGCAAAGACTTTGTGCACCAGTTACTGGGTGATGGAAGCTGCCTCAAAGAGGATAATTTGGTGTCTACACCCTAGTTATACCTGGTGGACTAACCTGCTGTACTATAAGATAAGGAACCTCTTCAATGTATGTAGTCTATTACTGTAGTTTGATTGGCTGCATATATATTAATTTAATAAACCCCCCTAATATGTAGAGGATCGATTTGTGAGATTATGAGATTATTGCAGAAATACAGTCCACTCATTATTATACAAATTGCTATCGAAGTATATAAATTAACGTAAATATAAATTCATATAAATTAAATAAATATAAATCTCACAGGTCGGTTCCCACATTATTTGGTCATCTTCGAACCGGATGACGGATTATTTGATCCTATGAACCCACATTTGGTCATCTTAGTACCGGATGAACCAGTTAACCAGTGGATTCATTAAATAACAAGTGCAGTGTGATTTAAACAAAGCCAGTCAAGACGGCGGCGTTGACTCGTGCGAGTTCACGAGCCCCGCTCAGTTCAGATCTGCCTTAGTCAGCGGTTTCATGCACACCCACAGAAATTTGGTGGTGTGTTATTTCGTGATATGAGAGAGCTAATATTGAAGCCAGCCAAATTAGTGACTGTGTCTTCGCGATATTGTTCACGGATTTCGTGGTGTTAAATTTCGCGAGAGATTATCTACGAATTTTGTGGAATTTATTTCGCGAGGTCACTAATAATATTTAATACTTCTAGATAATATTAGAAGTTTCATAGAGGCTAATTAAGAGGCTATTATCAATAATTGTGTATATTATTTCTCCAAAATAGAGAATCATTTAATATATATTGCACTAGTGATCACAGTATAATATTTACTAATTGCCAACCCACAACAGGGTAGGATATTAAACATTGACTAGTTGAACTATTATTGCTCATCCTAGTCCCATTATTACCATAGTCAGTTGTACTATATTGATCAACCTAACACCATTAATGAATGGTGCTGACCCTATTTTGGGTGTAATTTTTATCAACTCGAGTTGAGTTGTGTATATATAATAATTTACTTATGATCATTACACCTTTGAGTGATTAATTAGTGTCTCTACCATCCTAGGGTGATATAGAGGAGCTAACCTAAAGGTACTTCCAGTGACACTGGTTTATCACTCAAATCATTAGTGTGGATGATTGTATATATATAATGTGTATTAATTTTAAGTGCTAACCTCTAGTAGAGGTAGGATTATTGCCTAGTGAGTGCATTTTACCCTAGGCTACCATTAGAGCTTGTTCAGTATTATGAGCAGCCCAAGTACAAGTCCCACAAGGCTTCACCAACGAGCCAGTATGCATAATGCAGGGAGAATGAAAAGAACCCTTGCAGGTCTTAAAGGCCACTTAACAAGACAGATCAAGAAATGTGAAGATTTGTCACAACAATCTCAAGTTGATTATGCTGACCTGGAAAGCTATTATCAAGCAGCTGCAGGTAAATTTGAGCAAATCAAATGCCAAATAGCTCTCCTTGTGGGGACAGATTACTACCATCAATTCATTGGTAGCCCTACTAAATATCAGGGCATAACCATGTTAAACTCTGCAGGAGGTAAATTACTCTCAGGCCCAGTATCAAGCCTGAGGAGACCTATGCCTGCAGATAAACAATACTAGTAGAAATCTAAATTTGTCAGCTGATTATATTTCTCCAGTAGCATTATACTAAGGAGATTACAGCTGACTATACCAACAGAGGTTGATGTTAGTATCATCATTTAAAGCTGGAGATGAGTTCATGAGGCCTCAGTGGCAAATCAGTGAACAGTAGCCTAAAACAGCTACAAGTCACTGCGACCAATGTCACTGAACCCACTGCAGTCTCAGAACCATACTTTACTTTAATGATGAGCTATTCAATCTTCTGAATCAATTAACTAAATTAAACCCCAATAAATCTGATGACTGATTTTATACATTTATTATTTAATCAAGATGTATTCCTTGGGCCTCAGTGTTTATATATCAGTGACTAGTTACCTGAACAAACTTCAAGTTATATCTATGTCACTGATCTCACTGCAGTCCCTGAATCATACTTGACTGTAGTACTTGATCACATCCAGTCTTCTGGGTTAAATAATATGTAATAAGGCTTGAATATTAGCCTTTCAAGAGTTGACAGGGAAATGAAATCGCATTAGACTTCTAACCCCTGCAACTCTAGTACGGGACATCCGTCCTGTACGAACAGACGCACAAATGTGTGATTACTAACTACTAACATCAAATTAATCTAATAATTCGAAGGAGGAGTATCGGTGTTCGTCTGTTCTATTAGGACTTCGACCCGTGAGCAGCCCCTGGGGAATTATGTCGGAAAATCCGACACCATTTAATAATCATACAGATAATAGCTGTATTGTATAAACAAGTTACCCATAGAAAACGTAACTTGTAGTGGAATTACCATCTAAAGAAAACGGGATATCATCACCACATACTATTATAAATCACCACCTATTATGGTGGGAATTATTCTTAAATACATTAGTCTTTGGACTTTACCATCAGAAAAACATCTCATATAAATTAACTTAAATTAATTATCAATATTAAAGTAGAGTAAATGTGACCCTTCTATCACTTTCTGAAATCTGGACAATGTAAGCCAGGCGTCAGGGAGGAAGGAGGGGCAGCCATTGTTGTGTCACCTCCGAGACGTGTGGAGCAAATTTGGCTCCTATCATATCTGGACAATGTCGGCCAGGCGTCAATAGTAAGGAGTGTTAGATGCAGCCATTGTTGTTTATACTAGACCAGAGGCACACGGGAGCAAATACGGCTCCTGTTAATTTTACTTGGACGTAGTGTTATGGAAGCCAAAGGTGTACCATTTTCAACACGCTGTCAACAAATTCAAGTTAAGTGTTCTTTCCGAAACCCGTTTATTTTCATTTATGGCCATTAATGTCATTATATAGGGTGATCCAGTTAGAGCACGTGGGAGCCTCAAACTAAAGGTAATTAAGCCAGGTCTTTATTGTTCCATGTATAGTGTTTTCTCTGATATACCTGTCATATATAGAATCTGGCTTTACAGCTAGCGCCCTTTTGACAGGTCAAGACGAGGAAGCAAAGACTTTGTGCACCAGTTACTGGGTGATGGAAGCTGCCTCAAAGAGGATAATTTGGTGTCTACACCCTAGTTATACCTGGTGGACTAACCTGCTGTACTATAAGATAAGGAACCTCTTCAATGTATGTAGTCTATTACTGTAGTTTGATTGGCTGCATATATATTAATTTAATAAACCCCCCTAATGTGTAGAGGATCGATTTGTGAGATTATGAGATTATTGCAGAAATACAGTCCACTCATTATTATACAAATTGCTATCGAAGTATATAAATTAACGTAAATATAAATTCATATAAATTAAATAAATATAAATCTCACAGGTCGGTTCCCACAGTAGTTTCCTTAGAATATTCTCTGGTATGTCAAGAGGAGTACAGGCTGGATCACGATACACTCTGTCGGCTATCATCCCGATTGTCTCGTCCACAGGTACGTTGGTGAACAGTGATTCTACGTCCAACGAGGCTCTTATCCCTGTGGCCCGTGTGCCCCGCAGTAAGTCAACAAATTCTTTTGGAGACTTCAGGCTGAAGGCGCAAGGAACATAAGAAGTCAGCAGGCCGTTGAGTCGCTTCGCCAGTCTGTACGTGGGTGTGGGTATCTGGCTAATGATTGGCCGAAGTGGGTTTCCAGGCTTGTGTGTCTTGACATTTCCATACGCGTATCCAGGTTTATATTCCCCAATAATCTTTGGCAAGTGGAGTCCGGATTTCTTGGCGTTCACAGTTTCAATCAGTTTGTTGACCTTTGCTTTCAATTCGGCTGTAGTGTCCTTCGTTACCCTTTGGAATTTAGTTTGGTCAGAGAGTATGAGGTTCATTTTCGCCAGATATTCGTCTTTATCTATCTATCCAACTATCTCCTTGTTCTCACGAAGGCTTTTAGCTGCCACTTTGAGCTCGGGGGACAGTATGGTGCTTCTGAAATTGCCTCGATTCTTTCCTCCTTCCGCAATAAGTTCTGCTTGTAAGGTATCTTTGGTAGTGACCTTCTTTTGTGTCTCGAGGTCGAATATGTCGTCCAACAGAATTTCCAACTCCACTTTCCGGGCCATCTCACTCGGTCTGGACATAACGTGACAGTTTATGCCCAGATTTAGGATCTGGGCATAAACACAGCTACGGAGGAAAGGGTCCTGAAAGATATTGTTAATAGAAACGTTATCCCTACAGACAAAAATCAGAGGATTTGATTTTGAAGCCAAGTTTTCCTGAATTAATATATTTTCTCTAATTTTTTTCTTATGAAATGATAAAGCTCCCCATTTCATTATCCATGAGGTCAATTTTTTTTATTGGAGTTAAAATTAACGTAGATATATGACCAAACCTAACAAACCCTACCTAACCTAACTTAACCTATCTTTATAGGTTAGGTTTGGTTAGGTAGCCGAAAAAGTTAGGTTAGGTTAGGTTAGGTAGGTTAGGTAGTCGAAAACCAATTAATTCATGAAAACTTGGCTTATTAGGCAAATCGGGCCTTGCATAGTAGGTTGAGAATTGCATTCTGGCTACTAGGTACGACATATATATATATATATATATATATATATATATATATATATATATATATATATATATATGTCGTACCTAGTAGCCAGAACTCACTTTTTGGCCAACTATTCAAGGCCCGATTTGCCTAATAAGCCAAGTTTTCCTGAATTAATATATTTTTTCTAATTTTTTTCTTATGAAATGATAAAGCTACCCATTTCATTATGAATGAGGTCAATTTTTTTTTATTGGAGTTAAAATTAACGTAGATATATGACCGAACCTAACCAACCCTACCTAACCTAACCTAACCTATCTTTATAGGTTAGGTTTGGTTAGGTAGCCGAAAAAGTTAGGTTAGGTTAGGTAGGTTAGATAGTCGAAAAACAATTAATTCATGAAAACTTGGCTTATTAGGCAAATCGGGCCTTGCATAGTAGGCTGAGAAGTGCGTTCTGGCTACTAGGTACGACATATATATATATATATATATATATATATATATATATATATATATATATATATATATATATATATATATATATTTATATATATATATATATATATATATATATATATATATATATATATATATATATATATATATATATATATATATATATATTTATATATATATATATATATATATATATATATATATATATATATATATATATATATATATATATATATATATATATATATATATATGTCGTACCTAGTAGCCAGAATGCACTTCTCAGCCTACTATGCAAGGCCCGATTTGCCTAATAAGCCAAGTTTTCCTGAATTAATATATTTTCTCTATTTTTTTTCTTATGAAATGATAAAGCTACCCATTTCATTATGTATGAGGTCAATTTATTTTTATTGGAGTTAAAAATAACGTAGATATATGACCGCTACATTTGATGCTGAGGAGGAAGACAGGAAGGCTGGGACAGCAATTTGGGTAGCAGTGCGGACACCCAAGCCACCGAGCCTAACAGGAAGAGGGGCTTGTTTCCACTGGCATTCGTTGAGGGAGAGGTTAACAACTTTTTCCAGCATGGTCTTCAGTAAGAGGTCATACTCTTCAAGCTTTCGGCTGTCGTAAGATGGGGCGCACCTCAGAAAGTAGGTTAGCCTCGGAAGGGATAGGCATTTGGTGAGGAGATAAAAAGAATCGTGGGCATCGATGTCACCTATTCTGTCTTCCATCCTCCTAAGGTCTGCGATTTTCTTGTCAAGGATCTTCTCAATGGCGTTAGACCCGAGAGGGGCTCCAAGGAGGGTGCTGTTCTCGGCCCTAATGACATGGGCTCCAGGCAAGGCAGACCTTATTCTTGCTACGATGTCTGGGTTGGAAGAGACTACTTCACACTTGGAAGGGTTCAGGACAAGACCCAGGCTTACTTCTTGCTCCTTTATTTTCCTAATATCTGCCAAGAGATGGTCTACGGTGCCAGCTATAGTGCCATCATCCAAAAACCAGATGTTGAACTCGCTGGACAAGCTTTCGGTGTTTTCTTTTAAGACTAAGCAGAAAAGAAGGGGAGCAAGAGGATCACCTTGCTGAACACCTTCACATGATCTGATTTCATGTTCACCAAAGAGCAGTTTTGACTCACCACTGTAGCACGATAGTATGAACGGGTAGAGGGGCCGGAAATGGCGATGTACGGCACAAAGTACTGCATCTCTTCTGACCATGTTGAAGGCATTCTTAAAGTACAGTTTGAGCAGGGCCTTTTCATCAGAAATGTTGGTGATGTATGCTCATGCTGCATGGGCAGCCGCTTCACAGCCTTGGGGGATTCCAAATCCTAGCTGGATTGGTTTCAGCAATTCAGCCGCTTGCTGGCTGACTACGCTCATAGCAGCCTTGGCAATCAGGCGTCGGAGAGTGTTGCCAACAGCGATTGGCCTGATTCCTTCGTCCTTCTTTTTGAAAGCACAGAGGGAGGCACCAAAAAAGAGAGGCCTGATGACCTCAGGTATCTCACCAGCCAGGCACATGTTGACGAACCTTGTGAGTTCCATAAGAAGATCTTGTGCAGCATCACCAACCGCAGGATTAAACATTTGCTTGATGTGTTGAGGTTTTAACCCTGTAAAGCCGCCTGCTGACCCAGGTGGAAAAGAAAGGGCTGCTTTGTAGACCTCAGATTCACCAACAATTAATGGGTCTGAAATGGTGTCGGCTGATGGCGGAACGATGTTGTCGCCTTGAGGGGCTCTGGGTGGGTGCTTGCTTTGCAGGGCCCGTGCTGTGGCTGAGTTTCGAGAGCAATTTTCTCGTCACTGGTGAGGACTCTTATAGCGCTTGCGGTATTTCCCTCTTCAATTTTCTTGGTGATTTGTGCTCTGATTTTGTACGTTTCCGGTATGTTGTTGTTACCATTTCTTCGGTGGATGTGTTTTGCTCGGAGAGGCAGGTGAACTAGGTTGTCCCCCCTTGGGTATTCATTTATCGCCCTCAGGACCGAGGAAGCAAGTGATTTGTCCCTCCTTGGAGGGACGGTGAGGCATACATTGCCAAACAGAAGGACATTATGCCACGCTTGAATGTTTTCCGGGGCATCATTGACCCTTTTCAGAAGATTACAGAGTTTGGCTGCTGCATTTGGGCGGGCTGCTTTTGGGATGTGTGGTAATGTTCTAGCAGACGTCGCTATGATAGCTACTGTAAGGTTTTCAGATGAGATATGGTTAATGGGAGTCTCTTCCCTAACTGTTAATGGCAGCTGGCAATTGCTTCCCTTCGGAAGCTGGTGGGAACCACTGCAACTTACCTCATTGACAACGGATAACACCACCGTTAGAGTTTATGGCGGTGTTTTTGTTGCATACTGGGCAAAAACCTCTTTTAGGAGCAGTTGTTGGCACCTCAAGGCTTGTGGAGTCCTGCCCGACCGCTGGGACCCCTTCCATTTCAACTCGGTTGGGAGAGTTAAACTGTGCATTGTTCTATAGAGGGGGGCAAGCACGCTGGGGCATGGCCAAGCAACTGCCAACAACTGGGTGTGGAGGCATCAACTGGGTGTGGAAAAAGCACCTGGGTGTGGAGGCATCAACTGGGTGTGGAAAAAGCACCTGGGTGTGGAGGCATCAACTGGGTGTGGAGGCATCAACTGGGTGTGGAGCCAGCAACTGGGTGTGGAGCCAGCAACTGGGTGTGGAGGCATCAACTGGGTGTGGAGGCAGCAACTGGGTGTGGAGGCAGCAACTGGGTGTGAAGCCAGCAACTGGGTGTGGAGCCAGCAACTTGGTGTGGAGCCAGCAACTGGGTGTGGAGCCAGCAACTAGGTGTGGAGCCAGCAACTGGGTGTGGAGCCAGCACCTGGGTGTGGAGGCATCAACTGGGTGAGAAGGCATCAACTGGGTGTGGAGCCAACAACTGGGTGTGGAGGCATCAACTGGGTGTGGAGGCATCAACTGGGTGTGGAGGCATCAACTGGGTGTGGAGGCATCAGCTGGATGTGGAGGCATCAGCTGGGTGTGGAGGCATCAGCTGGGTGTGGAGGCATCAGCTGGGTGTGGAGGCATCAGCTAGGTGTGGAGGCCGTGGCTGGGTGTGGAGGCCGTGGCTGGGTGTGGAGGCCGGTGAGGCGAGGGTCAGCTCAGGTAGTGAGGTGCGGGGGAGGGGGGATGGGGTCGGTTTGGGGGGGGAGGCGTGGTATCGAGTGGGCTATGCACATGACACACAATATACATTCATATATATGAACACCAGGGTATGTATGACACTGAGAATATGGGGTTGGCACTTTGTTATATGTATGACACTATAAACGGGGGTTGATACTTTGTGGTGTGTATGACACTGAGTATCGGAGTTGGCACTTTGAGATGTATATTTCACTATGGCACTATATATACATGGTATTCACTTTGTATGTCAGGGCCGCAAACTGTACACTAAACAGACAGAAATTGTTCACATATATCTAAATATATATATATATATATATATATATATATATATATATATATATATATATATATATATGTATATATATATATATATATATATATATATATATATATATATATATATATATATATATATATATATATATATATATATATATATATGTGAACATATATATTGGCTGTTAATAGTTATGGTGCTAGGCTAGACTATGTACATGTTTAAATCTCTGATTTAAACAGAGCCATTGTTCAGTTATTGAACTGAATTTATTAAATCTTATCCTAGTATAAAATACAAGCTGATGTGAGAATCCCTGTCTACAGGTGGACTGGAACTTCTATCAACTAATTCATTCACCCCACCTGTCCCTTACAGCCCACAATCTGTCATTAGGAAAAGAGGAGCTAGGATTTACAACCCTAGCTAGAGATTTTAGTTGAATTAATTTGCAGACAGTAATTTTTTAATTTAGTTCAGTACAAGTCCCTGGTAGTCTCCTCTATTATCAATCCCAGCAGGTTTTTCCCACATTTTTGGTCCTTCGAACTGGATATTTTTGGTCCTTTGAACCTAGATGGTTATATCAGTACACTTCAGACCATATTTATGGTCCTTCGTACCTAGATAATAATTCTTGAACCTAGATATTTATGGTCTTTTAAACCTAGGTAGTCTAGAAACTAGATTATATTTCAATAGCAAATACATAAGAAACTTCTTGATTTTGCATTGGAATAATTTTTACATATTCTAACCTAACCTAGCTAACAGCCAATATTTATCATAGCTATATATCTAAGTAAACAAATTGTTAGCAGTGCCTTAAGCCACCATATCCATTAACTAGCAAGCATTCATAGCATACAAATACAGTTCTGTGTTAAGAAACCACAGTACTTAAGTATATCAGTGTCACAGACACAACTGCATCTTAATAATAAATACTATTATCTACCTCACTTGTGGTAATATTACATACATATTTAAGTGTATTATCTAGCATTATCTCTAATCAACTGATTTTCAGAGCTGCTCATTATATAATATTCTTTAAAAGTGTTTTTATCACTGTAAGAGCATTTCATTACAATCTAACCATTATCAACTGTATCAAACCCTTTTACAGGTAAAACTAGTAGGCATTCTACTGTATTTTATCAAACAACTATTAGGGTAACAGATCTTGTAATAACTTTGCAAAAATAGTACCATTTACTATTTTTAAAAAAATATTACAGAATTTACGAAGTTCGTGCATTCGGACCCCAAACCAAATTATTACAGTACTTTTGATAATTGAACACCTGCTACATCCAGATTCCAGGGAGGAAATGAAGGACGATCTTTGGAATCATTACCTAAGTAGACAGGAAAACTCATTTATCAAAACACATTAACATTAAACATATTTATCAGAAAAAAAAGAAAATTTCTTGGAATCTCCGTAACTCAGAAAAAGTAAAAATGGTTGACAGTATTCCACCAGCTGCTGAAACAGAAAATAAAAGGACACAAAGTGTCTAAAAAATCACCTGAATCTACAGCCTACAGACCATTTAAATCAGGTGATAGACAAATGTCATCATCACTTGGCTACAATAGTCTACCATTGGGGATTAAGACCAATCTTAGTCTCACATCACAATCTGAATGGCTAAACAGCCCTTCGTCACTAATCTGCAATCTGAAAGGCTAACAGCCCATTGACAATGTCAATACAAGTATTATCATCCATCTAAGATAACTATCTTAATCCAAGAATATAGTCTTGATCACCTAATCTCATGCTTTCACAGGAGTGAAAGCAGCCTCAGAAAATCTGAAGGCAATCAAGCATCTCAAAGAGACTTACTTAATAGAAAAGGCAAAGCCGAGAAAAAGAAAAAGGAAAATGCTTCATCACATCCTGAATAATGTAAATACCCATTATTACAGATACAATTCATCCTTTAAGGAAATCCTTGGAGGAGTACAAGTGTTACATGCTTGTATGACCTACTTGCATGTAATTACATACCTACAAGTGTTACATATTTTTAACAATATCATATCACAAGATAACTACAGTGATAAGGAGACTGCAACTGCCCATCTCTCATACAAATTATTGGATTTACCCTCTCCAAATAAAAGTTATGAGTCACTACAATCATTTCGATTGTCTATAGAATCAATGGGCAAAGCCCTCAGTACAAAAGTACCTGTAGGAAATGCAGAGTGGCTTACAAAGTTAATCATTCAAAGGAAACTTCCTAATGAGGTCATAGACAGCCTATGCACTCATTATAACACCAACATCTTATCACAAAGCCAAATCTTTGATGGACTTTGAGCTTACGTACAAAGATTACGAAGCCGAGGAAAACTTAAAACACAAGAAAAATCACTAAAAGTGAATCTACGGACCAAAACAAAAATGTCCAAAATGGCAGTCAAAAATCAAGACAACAAAACTCCTCTTCTGCAAAGTGGAAACAGAGTAATATTGGCTCTTATGCTATATCCCCCACAGTTAACAGAACTGTAGGAAATCAAGCTCCCAAGACAGATAAGACAAAAGGAGCTGCAAGTGCCCCAAAATGTTTATTCTGTCAAGAAGCATATAACATTTATCAATGCACAGTTTATGAAGGCCGTGCCAGTCGAATCAATCGACTGAAATCTCTGAAAAGGTGCATCCGTTGTCTACGGAAGCACGATACAAGTGAGTGTAACACTCAGTTGCAGGACTGCCAATATTATCATAAAAGTGTACATCACACAGCACTCTGTAGTGATGTCAACACTCAATCTAGATCACACACATCCAATAATCAACCTGCATCTCAGGCAAAGCCAAAAGATGATAATACCACAACAGCCGTGCAATTCTGTACAATAATGAGTAATGCCAACGACTTAGATACAGAAATTGTTACAACAGCCATATTGCCTACTGCACAGCTAGTACTATGCAATCAAGGAATTTGTATTCAAACTAAAGGCTTTTTTGATCAAGGGTCACAGAAAACCTTTATCAGTAAAAAGATGGCAGAAGATTTACAACTTAAATCTTCAAAGCAAGTATCTACATCTATATCAGGGTTTTTTACCAATTTAGGTGGTAGAACCTTTCCAGTAGTAAAACTCAATGTCTGTCTAGGTACATCGCAAAGGACAGTCGAAGCCATAGTAGTTGATAAAATTCCTACTGAAATGGAAGTGACTGGTCTGGCAGCCACAATTAAATTCCTAGAAGAAAAAGGAATCCAATTAGCAGATCCTCTGTTCGATTCTGACTACTTAGGGGATATCGGAATCCTGATTGGAGCTGACTACTATCATCGATTCATTCTGGGATCAGAAGAATCTATGGGTATGAATATACTCAAATCGGCAGGAGGCATATTGATGACAGGACCTATACTAGATCTTGAACCTTCAACTCCTGAAAAATCACATCATATAGAAACTCTAATTGTGGCATGACTAGGCAAAGAACAATCCCCCCTTAACATCCCCCACATGATTGATGATGGATTGGAATCTGTACATCAATTGTGGGAACTTGATGCCATAGGAATAATTCCTGAACAACCAAGTCCTGATGATGTCTGTACATACAATCAGTACTTAGAAACTGTTCAGTACCATGATGGACAATACTGGGTAAGGCTACCTTGGAAAGTCAACCATAAAACATTACCTACCAATTATCACATGGCTTACAGTCAATTTAAATCTCAATTAGCAAAGCTAAGAAAAAGGCCTGAGCATTTAAAACTCTATCATGAGATTATTGCTCAACAATTAAAGAATAAATTCATCGAAGTTGTGAAACACGACAATGAGCAAACAGGCCATTTTTTACCACACATGGCAGTAATGAGAGAATCCAAAACGACTCCTTTACGGATAGTTTTTAATTGTAGCTCTAAATCTGGACCCCACGGAACCAGTCTAAATGATTGTTTGCAAACAGGTCCAAGTCTAACTCAGAAATTGTATGACACACTGTTGAAGTTTAGACTTAACAAATATGCATATTCAGCAGATATAAGTAGGGCCTTTCTAAGAGTCGGCTTGCAGGAAGAAGATAGAGACTTCACTAAGTTTCTATTGGTAGAGAACCCAGAAGATATCAATAGTCCTATAGTGACTTTCAGATTCACATCAGTTCTTTTTGGCGCGACAAGCAGTCCATTTCTATTGCAAGCAACTCTAGATACTCATCTGAAGAAATCATCAAGTCCTTATAAGGCTGAAATCAGTCAGAATTTATATGTAGATAATTTTCAAGGGACAGTTAACAGTACTACTGAACTGTTACAATTATATCAAGGGGCCAACAAGGAGCTACAAGGTGCCAACATGCCACTACAGTCTTGGGCCTCTAATAATGCAACATTGAATAATCAAATAGCAAGAGATTACCCTGAATATCACGTACCAGAATCACAAAAGGTGTTAGGTATGGAGTGGGATTTAATCTCGGACACGAGATCAATCAGAGTTGTACCGGTAAATTATTGCATTGCTAAAAAAAGGGATTTGCTTTCACAAGTTAGTAAAGTATTCGACCCACTTGGTCTACTAAATCCTTTGACTATCAAGTGGCGTTTATTGGTGCAAGAAGCTTGGAAGACTAAGGTTGGTTGGGATGATCCACCACCACTCCAGTTACATAAAGCTTGGATGGAAGTGGCTCAAGAACAAACTAGTTGAAAAGATAATCTTTCCAAGACACATAGTCGAGGAAAATGAAGAAGTATCACTACATGTATTCGCAGATGCGTCAGCCAAAGCTTTTGGAGCTTGTGCTTACTTAGTGACTTCCCATCAATCATATCTTATCACCTCTAAGGCCAGAGTCGCTCCATTAAAAAAGAGGACTTTGCCTCAGATGGAACTAACAGCACTGCTAACTGGCACATGCTTAGCAGTGCATATTAAACAAGTCTTGTCTACCATGAACATCAAAGATGTCATTATATGGTCTGACAATGAAGCTGTTTTACAATGGGTACGAAACAACAACTGTCCGACTCCATATGTAAAAAATCGCATCTCGGAAATTTCCGCAGGCTTTCAATTGTTGCATGTACCAACAAAAGATAATCCAGCTGATCTCTTATCAAGAGGTATGACATTTAAACAGTTTGCAAAGGCAGATATTTGGTTTCATGGGCCTCGATGGTTAGTGAATGGTAGTTGGCCGGAACAAAAGCCACACCTCATCACGACACAAACCATAACTACCACCAGGCAGCAAGCTCAAATATCAGTCTTGGATTGTACTCGTTACTCCTCGCTCATCAAATTAATCAATGTAACACAGAACGTGTTTCATTATCTCAGGAAAAAAGGTATAAAATACACTTTTCCTGATGCACTTATCTATTGGGTAAGACAAGCCCAGAGAGAAACTTATGGGAATAACTATGAAAATCTTCCCCATAAGTTAAAACACAATCTCGGTCTGTGGATAGACCAAGAAAATCACAACATTCTGCGTTGTGGAGGGAGACTTAAACACGCTGATATCAATCTAGATACCGTGCATCCATGGCTTTTACCAAAGAATCATTGGATCACAAGGTTGATTGTGTTACATACACATCAACAAATCATCAAACATGGAGGAGTGTTAGACACACTCACACAAATCAGACAGCAGTACTGGATTCCTCAGGGAAGACAGTCAGTCAAATCAATCTTGAAAAATTGCATGATATGCCGAAGGTACGATGCAAGAACTTGCTCTTATCCAGGGGCCACCACCCCTACCAAAGGAACGAGTGGTCCATCTACACCCTTTCAAGACGACAGGAGTAGATTATACAGGAGTAATATATCTAACAGCGACTGCAGATAAGCAACCTATCAAGGCATACATCTGTCTGTCCACCTGTGCTACCACCAGGGCAGTACATCTAAAGGTAACACCCGATATGACTACTCAATCATTTATTCAAGCTTTCCGCAGATTTGCAGCACGCCGATCATGCCCTAAGCTGATGATATCAGATAACGGAGCAAACTTGGTAGCTGAAGAAACATGTCTATGGGAAATCTGTTCCCATCCTGCAGTTACTTCCACACTGGAACAGCGTCATTGCAGATGGAAATTTATCCCTCCGAGAGCCCCATGGCACGGAGGATTTTATGAACGGTTAATAGGAACTGTCAAAAAGATCCTTGAGAAAATCTCTACACCGTCAGAAAATCAATCTTCAAGAACTCCAGACAGTAATCACGGAAATAGAATCAAGGGTGAATAACCGGCCGTTGACTTACTTGTCTGATGATCCTACTCAACATCTGCCCCACCTAAAGTATGGAAGACTTCTGATTTCAGTACCATGTTTAGTGGATGAGGAGATCAGAGATCCCTCATATGTGGGTCAGAGCGAGTTGGTTCAGGGGTATAAGCATCTGTCCAGCATAATCCAAAAATGGAATGATGTTTGGACAAAAGAATATCTTACATCTCTATGAGAACATCACTATGGGGCCAATGTCCCACATAATATATCTAATCTCCAACCTGGCGATATTGTCTTGGTAGACAGTGATGGCCCTAGGGCTGACTGGCCATTAGGTAAAGTTGTCTCAGTCCATCCAGATAGCCAGGGGATTCTGAGAATAGTCAAAATCCTGTCTAAAGGAATAACTTCCCTGAAGACATTGGACAAACTCATCCACATGGAATCAGTGAGCCAGCTGCAGTTAGATCCTGAGAGACCTCAAGACACTCTAACTCCACTTGACCCACAGACTCCTAACAGACACAATCGTCCACAACGGACAGCAGCACAAAAGTGCAAGCAAAATTTGCACTTGTATTATCAATCCAATGGAGAGTAAATAAATACATATGGTTACTATTGTCCTTAGTATTGGACTCTGTGCCAGTTCTCTCCCTCTGGAAGATGTGGAAAATTTTACCCACCATATCTAATAATCATCTAAGAAATGTATAATATCTATATCATATCTATATCACATCAAAATCGTGTCAAAACCATATCAAATCATATCAAAATCATATTAGAATCATTATAGATTCATTATACAGCTTGATCCTAGATGACAATGCCACTTGGATCACGTATGCCATAGGGCCCTATTGATGCCTACATGACTTAGTGCATGATCTCTCAAGGATCCAGAAGCTTCTAGAAGGGTTTCTTAATTAAAAAACTATTGGAACATTAACCGCTTCCGGTAGAGATTAAAAATCGAATCCTTAATAAGAATCAGTGGTACTATCAAGTACTACTTATAATCTTTAAATCCTATATCTAATTATATTATAATCACATCTTATCTCAATCATATGTCTAGACCAGGGGTGGGCAACCTCTGGCACGCGTGCCGAACTTGGCACGCCGATGACTTGTCTCTGGCACGCAAGAGCATAGGTTACCCTAAGCACAGATGCAAGCACATGTTACCCTAAGCACAGACAAAAAAAAAACTACTTTCCTTGGGGTATACATGCCATGACAGTATATGTACGTCCTGGTGGTGAAGAGGTTTAAGCTCTACGAAGCTAAAGAGGTCTCAAGAATAAGAAGTTGATCTTGTTGCCATAGTTACCTTCTTTTTTTACGTCATCGATCATGCCGATGAATGATGATTCCCCTCTATTTACTTTGGCTCATATTTTATGTAATAAGCCTTTCTAACCTAAAGGCTGCACCCATAACCATAGTGTACACTAACAATCATATCTGTGAAGGCAAAATATGCCATGCCTGCCCACCTTTAAAAATTAATTTTGTAAACTTTGAATTTAAACCCCCACAACATCTCCCCCCCCCCCTAAACCTCATGTGTTTGAATGCCGCCCGACTTCAGTTTGACGCATATTAATTAAACTCACTTTACTATCTAAATCTAAAGCATCTTCACCTTCGAAAGCTAAAGAAAGATAAGAATTCTTATGCTCTCCCCTTCTCTCCATTAACGGCCTAATATAACCAGTGAAATCAACAGTCCCCCACCCCCATGAAGTCCCCGTAATGAACACATGTTCAGACGATCTCAGACTCGTAACTCTCTCTCGCAGTCTTGCTTCGTAGTGTTTCTCACAGTTGCTCACTTGCCTTCTCCCCGAGAAGAAGGTCAGTACTTCATCTCCAGGTGAAAATTATTCCCCTTATAAATCAATAACTTTGTGAAACTCAATATCATTGTAAGAATAGTCTTAATCCTTAAATTCACATGTACTCGCTCGCCTGCTCCCTAAAAACAGAGCTGACATAAGCAAGATGTCACCGACTCAACGATGTTTCGCCACAACACACCACACAAACACACAAAAACGGGTTTTGTCTATCGAACCAAGTGAAGTCTTATAAACTCTTGGCATAAGTACTCAATGCCTAGGAAGTAGTGTCTTTGTGATAAGCGGCTGCTGGTGTTGGATAGACATGGATGATTTTGAGATGCAGTTGATTGAATTTCAGAGTAGCTCAATTTGGAAGCAGAAATTTGTTGATCTTAGAGTTGACTTGGAAAATATTGAAAGAGAGAGATTAGAGACGAAAGTAACAAAGAGAAATGCGGAAAACGAAGTATTAAGGACTTGGAATACTATTCCAGAAAATTATGTCTGTTTAAAAAACCTTGCAACAGCATTGCTAACCATGTTTTCGTCTACATATGCTTACGAATCTTTGTTCTCAATTATGAACTTTGTTAAGTCTCGTAACAGGAGTAGCATGACAGATGAAACTAGCGCTGCATGCATATCTCTCAATGTTACTAAATATAAACCCGATGTAAAATCTCTGTCATCAGTTATGCAGCAGCAGAAGTCTCACTGACAGTATATAAAAGGAGTCAACAAGTTTTTTATCTGTTGTATTCTATTAAAGTCACAAAACCTTAAAGGCTGTTGAAATGTACTTCTGAAGGTTAAATAAAAAAAAAAATCTGTTTTTTTTATACTATGTTTTACTGCACTGAGATAATTTATTATTTTTTCGTTTAAAAAGTTCTTAAGAGATACCAAATATGTTCTAAAAAAAAAATGGTTGGCACGTGGAAAAAGTTTGTGTCAGAGACTTGGCTGATTTTGGCACGCACTCTCAAAAAGGTTGCCCACCCCTGGTCTAGACAGTAAAAATAATCAATCAATATTCATTGAAGGCTACCGTGCTCAGGGAGCATGGGGGGGGGGGGGGGGGGCGATGGCTGGGAGAGAAGTGCCCAACACACCCCGCTGCACTACACATTTGTTTACAACACAGTGAACAAGTGTGATGGATCCTTAACAAACATTATATGGCTTAGGACACCTTATCTAATTATCTTTATCACCAGTGAATACTCTCTAGCCCTTTAACTGCGCGACCTATAAATATGACATCCCCTCAGTGCGCAGGAAATGAAACCTAGGGAAAAAATTCTTTTTTCTTCTGAAAGTGTAAAAAAACCCTGTCTGTATATGAGTATTGCAACGGAAGTTCGAAATTGTACTTACTTTGGCTGCTATTGGGTCCGAAAGGTGGGGCGTGACGTCATCATTCCCACCGGCCCCAAGAGCATACTGCTCTGGCGCATGGGGAATGATGACGTCACAACCATTTTTTTAGAACATATTTGGTATCTTAAGAACTTTTTAAACGAAAAAATAATAAATTACCTCAGTGCAGTAAAACATAGTATAAAAAAAAAAAAAATTTTTTTTTATTTAACCTTCAGAATACAACAGATTGGGCGGGGCGTGCGAGTTCCCGTGAATATATTTTTGTTCATTTTTTGCGCACAGTTCCAAATACATTTTATTTGTTTTTACGTGCTAATCCTATGTATAATGAACACGTACACTACATTATGGTAGTAAAACATCCGTACTGTCCAAGGACACTGTTACGTGCATGACACTTGTGTGCACATATTTACCATGTATCATGCTAATTTATGTATATATACAATCTATTTACAGACTATACACTGTCACACACTATATACATTCACCATCAACACATTCAGAACACCGCGAGTGTGAGCAGCCATACCCAGCCAGCCCTCCCTCACTCCTCCAACATTGCCCCTCCCATCATACAGTTATTCACACCAATGTTTCATGTTCATTTATGTATATTTACAACATATGTACACACTATACACTGTCACACACTATGTACATTTACCATCAACACATTCAGAACATCGCGAGTGTGAGCAGCCACACCCACACAAGCCCTCCCTCACTCCAACATCTTACTCGCCAAGTTAGCTCCTCCCACCATACTGTCATTGTTTTTATTACACTATTTACACATGTTATATACACTTATCTACATGTTTTGTTTACAAGAACTATGCAAGTAAGCCGGTATTGTGTCCAAACAGTACAGTGGCCATCATACACTGCATGAGAAATCACACAGCAGACAGCAGACGACGCTACAATTACGACATCACATCCCTCACCAAAATAGCTCGTATGGGCCAATAGCAGGTGCCTCGTATGGGCCAATATAGTGAAGATTTTAGTGAAGGATTTGGTGAGTTTGGTTGGAGCTTTGAGAGCAGAGATGGATTCCCTGCGGGAGGAGGTACGACGGCTGAGACTTCGGGAGGAAACGAAGGAGGAGACCAGTGTTGACGTGACCTCATCGTGGAGAGTCGTGAAAGACAGGGGTCTTAAGAAGACCTTGACAAGGCCGCCTACAGACGCCCTAAGGACAGCAAATTCATTTGCCGTGTTGGAGGATGAGTGCTGTGGAGGCGCAGCGAGGAAATCAGCGAGGAGCGGCGGTGCGCAGGCCCCTCAGGCTGCTCAGAAAGTTAAGGAGGTACCGAAGCGAATTTTGGTTGTGGGAGATTCCCAGGTGAGGTATTTAGACAGAACGTTTTGTGCCAGAGATAGGGGGAACAGATTAAGGGTTTGCTACCCGGGAGCTGGAATTGGTGATATTGTTGGAAACATGAATGATATTATGACAGGAAATGGGAACAAACCCATTATTTGTATTAGTGCAGGGGGTAATGATGTTGGACGAGTTAGGAGTGAGGAACTAATACAGAGATTCAGGACAGCCATTGAATTAGTTAGGAGCAAGGGAGGAATCCCGATCATATGTGGCATTCTTCCAAGAAAGGGAGTGGGAATGAATGGATGTCAAGGGCACTTGGTGTCAATTGCCGGCTGGAAAGATATTGCAAATCAAATGCAATATCTTTCATAGACAACTGGGAACACTTCTATGGAAGAAATGAAATGTATGCTCGTGATGGGGTGCATCTATCGAGAGCTGGGGTTGTTGCTGTTGCGAACTCGTTGGAAGAAGTGGTTACAGGTGTTTGTTTGGATTTAAACTGTTAGTAGATAGAGGTATGGGAATTGATTTGGAGGTGGGAGGTAATAAAAGTATGTGTTCGTGGGAGAAAAGAATTGGCAAAATGATCAGGGAAAGAAAAAGGCCTCAAAATAATAATTCACTTAGGATATATTTCACTAACAGTAGAAGTCTAAGAAATAAAATTAATGAATTAAATGCTCTTGTCTGCACAGAAAAAATAGATATTATTGCACTTACAGAAACGTGGATGAATGTAGAAAATAGAGAACTATTAGCTGAATATCAGATAAATGGATTTAAACTATTTCACACAGATAGATATATTAGACGAGGAGGGGGAGTAGCCATATATGTTAGGGACAATTTGAAATGTAGTCTCAAAGAGGGAATCAAAACTGAGCCACACACAGAAACTATTTGGATAGAATTAAACGAAAAAGCAAATAATATTATAATAGGAGTTATATATAGGCCACCAAATTTAGACAAAATGGAAGCAAAGCATCTATGGGATGAAATATCTAGAGCATCTAGATCTAACAGTATTTATATCATGGGTGACTTTAATTTTAGTGGAATAAACTGGTGAACAAAACAGGGAATAGTGAAGCAGAAGATTTTCTAGAATTAATTGACGATTGCTTTCTTACGCAACACATTAAGGAACCAACGCGGGAAAATAATATTTTAGATTTAGTGTTAACTAACACAAATTAATGACATCGAAATAGGGAGTGAGCTAGGGAACAGTGATCACAAAGTAATCAGATTTAGCATATAATGGAATAGACCTGTAGGAGAAAATTCTGTTGAAGTGGCAGATTTTCGAAAAGCTGATTTTAATAGCCTAAGAAATTTTTTGGGTCAAATAGATTGGAAAGTCTTGGGTATAGGGTGTGGGCCGGTCTTAGAGCGAGACATGAACCCAGCGATAGGTGACGTAAAAGGGGATTTCGATGTGGATTTAATATATAACTTATTTAAGAATATTCTAAACAAAGCACAGGAACGTAGTATACCATACAAATTGAATAGATTGAATACTAATGACCCAAAGTGGATAACAAATAATTTAAAGAACCTTATAGGTAAAAAGAGAGCTTGGTACAAAAGGATTAAGAATGGGGAAGTCAGTTTAGAACAGGAATTCATACAACTGGTTAGAAATGGTAAAAAAGAGATTAGGAAAGCAAAAAGAAACTATTAAGTTCGCATAGCAGAGCAAGCAAAGTCAAATCCTAAAGGTTTTTTTCAGTTATATCGAACTAAGACTAGGGAAAGGATAGGTCCATTAAAATCTGAGACAGGTCAAATAACGGATAATGACAAGATGAGTAGTATTTTTAACAAATATTTTATATCTGTATTTACTAAAGAAGAACTTAACAATATGCCTTCAGCCGAACAAGTCTATGTGGGTGGGGATGAGGACAGGTTGACTAGTTTAGCAGTTACCAGGGAGGATGTAATTAAACAATTAGAAAAACTAAAACCAAACAAATCCCCAGGGCCGGATGAAGTGTTTGCCAGGGTGCTTAAAGAATGCAAAGAGGAGCTTTCCGAGCCACTGTCTACCATATTTAATAAATCAATAGAGTCAGGCAGAGTGCCAGAGTCATGGAAGGTAGCTAATGTGGTACCAATTTTTAAGAAAGGAGATAGATCACTTGCGTCAAACTATCGGCCAATTAGCCTAACGTCTATTGTGGGAAAGTTACTTGAATCAATAATTGCAAATACAATTCGTCTCCATCTTGAAAAACATAAATTAATAAATGAGTCGCAACATGGTTTTACAAATGGCCGTTCATGTTTAACAAATTTGCTAACTTTTTATTCCAGCATAGTTGAGGCAGTTGATAGTGGTAAGGATTGTGATGTTGTGTACCTAGACTTTAGCAAAGCTTTTGATACAGTGCCACATGAAAGACTAATTAAAAAAATAGAAGCTCATGGTATTGGGGGTGCTATATTAACTTGGATTAGGGCATGGCTATTCCAAAGGAAACAGAGAGTTAGTATAAATGGGGTTAAGTCAGAGTGGGATAATGTTGTTAATGGCGTACCTCAGGGCTCTGTCCTGGGATCTCTGTTGTTTATAATATATATAAATGATTTAGATTCAGGTTTGAGTAGCAACATTTGCAAATTTGCCGATGATACGAAAATCGGTAGGGAAATTAATTCGGAGAAGGACTCACTATCACTTCAAGTTGATCTAGATAGGGTTTTGAAATGGTCAAAGGATTGCCAAATGCAGTTTAATGCTGATAAATGTAAAGTTCTGAGGCTAGGTAATGATGATAGAGTTACAAGATACAAGCTAGATGGTGTTGAGATTGCGAAGTCTGATTGCGAAAGGGATCTGGGAGTTATGATTAGTAAGAATTTAAAACAAAAGGATCAATGCATGAATGTTCATAATAAGGCGAATAGGACACTGGGATTTATTAATCGAAGCGTAAGTAGTTGTGGTTCTTAAGCTATATCTTGCTCTGGTTAGGCCCCATTTAGATTATGCAGTTCAGTTTTGGTCGCCGTATTATAGAATGGATATAAATTCACTTGAACGTGTCCAACGTAGGATGACTAAGTTAATTCCCCAAATTAGAAATCTTTCATATGAAGAAAGATTAACAAAGCTTAAGTTGCATTCACTGGAAAGGCGAAGAGTTAGGGATGACATGATAGAGGTATACAAGCAGGCAGTCACAGTGAGAGGTTGTGTTAGCTGGAGCTCCGATTCTAATAACATTATTATTGCAATAATGGTGGGATTAGTGAGGGATTTGGTGAGTATGGTTGGAGCTCTGAGAGCAGAGATGGATTCCCTGCGGGAGGAGGTGCGACAGCTGGGACTTCGGGAGGAAACGAAGGAGGAGGCCAGTGTTGACGGGACCTCATTAAGAAGGACTGACGGGACCAGTATTAAGAAGTCCTCGTCTTGGCAAGTTGTGAAAGACAGGGGTCTTAGGAAGACCTTGGCAAAACCGACAACTAATAGCCTACACCTAAGGACTTTTAATGCATTTGACGTATTAGAGGACGAGTGCTGTGTAGAACCTGTTGTTCAACGAGGTGACAAAGACAAAGTAACGAGGAGCATTAAAGCGCAGGTCCCTCAAACTGCTCGAAAGGAAAAGAGAGAATCGAAGCGAATTTAGGTTGTGGGAGATTCCCAGGTGAGGTATTTAGACAGAACGTTTTGTGCCAGAGATAGGGGGAACAGATTAAGGGTTTGCTACCCGGGAGCTGGAATTGGTGATATTGTTGGAAACATGAATGATATTATGACAGGAAATGGGAACAAACCCATTATTTGTATTAGTGCAGGGGGTAATGATGTTGGACGAGTTAGGAGTGAGGAACTAATACAGAGATTCAGGACAGCCATTGAATTAGTTAGGAGCAAGGGAGGAATCCCGATCATATGTGGCATTCTTCCAAGAAAGGGAGTGGGAAATGAATGGATGTCAAGGGCACTTGGTGTCAATTGCCGGCTGGAAAGATATTGCAAATCAAATGCAATATCTTTCATAGACAACTGGGAACACTTCTATGGAAGAAATGAAATGTATGCTCGTGATGGGGTGCATCTATCGAGAGCTGGGGTTGTTGCTGTTGCGAACTCGTTGGAAGAAGTGGTTACAGGTGTTTGTTTGGATTTAAACTGTTAGTTGATAGAGGTATGGGAATTGATTTGGAGGAAGGAGATAATAAAAGTATGTGTTTGTGGGAGAAAGGAATTGGCAAAATGATCAGGGAAAGAGAAGGGCCTCAAAATAACAATTCACTTAGGGTATATTACACTAACAGTAGAAGTCTAAGAAATAAAATTAACGAATTAAATGCTCTTGTCTGCACAGAAAAAATAGATATTATTGCACTTACCGAAACGTGGATGAATGTAGAAAATAGAGAACTATTAGCTGAATATCAAATAAATGGATTTAAACTATTTCACACAGATAGATATATTAGACGAGGAGGGGGAGTAGCCATATATGTTAGGGACAATTTGAAATGTAGTCTCAAAGAGGGAATCAAAACTGAGCCACACTCAGAAACTATTTGGATAGAATTATACGAAAAAGCAAATAATATTATAATAGGAGTTATATACAGGCGACCAAATTTAGACAGAATGGAAGCAAAGCATCTATGGGATGAAATATCTAGGGCATCTAGATCTAAGAGTATTTACGTCATGGGTGACTTTAATTTTAGTGGAATAAACTGGTTGAACAAAACAGGGAATAGTGAAGCAGAAGATTTTCTAGAATTAATTGACGATTGCTTTCTTACGCAACACATTAAGGAACCAACACGGGAAAATAATATTTTAGATTTAGTGTTAACTAACAGGGAAACACAAATTAATGACATCGAAATAGGGAGTGAGCTAGGGAACAGTGATCACAAAGAAATCAGATTTAGCATAGAATGGAATAGACCTGTAGGAGAAAATTCTGTTAAGGGGCATATTACGGGTTTCGTAAATATTGTTCAATTTGTTTATAAATTTATGTATGAAATGGGTATAGAAAGAGCTGCAACTGGTCCAAGTTTCACCATCACACCCTAAACAGAAAAGGAGAAAAAAAATACACAACGTATTATGCAACGAATTTTCAACATTTTCAAATAATTTCAGGGAACACATGTGTCAACTAAAATCATTTCTATAACACTCAGATATTAAACTAACACATAATAATAGATTGTATTGATCAGTTTCATCAAAGAAAGTGTTTAATGCAATAATATAATTTTTCAAAGTTACCCTTCCAAAAATATGCAATATATGATGTTTATAAATTTTTATAAAATCAACAAATTAACATTAGACTAAAATGTCTCAATATGTTTGTAGAAGCACAAACTCTACATATAAGGTGTAATTTGCATGTAAATTGATTAATAAATGAAACCTTAGAAACGCCTTGAAGTTGTAAATTACTTTCCAGAGTAAAATAAAGATCCAAGTTCGGCCACCTGTAGCTGAGCTTGACTTCGACAGATTTCGTTCATAATTGGCACCCTCGCAGATAGGCATCCATTGAGCAAGGTGTGCAAGTTTCATGCAAATCCCTTGATAACAAACGAGAAAAAAAAAATTGGCCAAAAAAAAAGAAAAAAAAAAAAAAGAAAAAAAAAATTACATATAAATATATTGCACATACATATTCCAATTATTACAAGAGTTTGTGCTTCTACAGCACATAGTAGACATTT
Organism: Procambarus clarkii; assembly: GCF_040958095.1. Lineage (NCBI taxonomy): Eukaryota > Metazoa > Arthropoda > Malacostraca > Decapoda > Cambaridae > Procambarus > Procambarus clarkii. The sequence continues at coordinate 55,776,335 of NC_091151.1, read as the reverse complement.
TAGTTGACACATGTGTTTCCTGAGATTATTTGAGAATGTTGAACATTCGTTGCATAATACGTTGTGTATTTTTTTTCTCCTTTTCTGTTTAGGGTGTGATGGTCAAACTTGGACCAGTTGCAGCCATTTCTATAACCATTTCACAAAAAAATTTATAAGCAAATTGAACAACTTTTAATTTAGTGTGATAAGCCCCTTTAAAGTGCCAGATTTTCGGAAAGCTGATTTTAATAGCCTAAGAAATTCTTTGGGTCAAATTGATTGGAATGTCTTTGGTATGGAATGGGGGCCGGTCTTGGAGCGAGACATGAACCCAGCGATAGGTGACGTAAATGGGGATTTCGATGTGAATTCAATATATAACTTATTTAAGAATATTCTAAACAAAGCACAGGAACGTAGTATACCATACAAATTGAATAGATCGAATACTAATGACCCAAAGTGGATAACAAAGAATTTGAAGAACCTTATAGGTAAAAAGAGAGCTTGGTACAAAAGGATTAAAAATGGGGAGGTCACTTTAGAACAGGAATTCGTGCAACTGGTTAGAAATGTTAAAAAAGATATATGGAAAGCAAAAAGAAACTATGAAGTTCGCATAGCAGGGCAAGCAAAGACAAATCCTAAAGGGTTTTTTCAGTTATATCGTACTAAGACTAGGGAACTGATAGGTCCATTAAAAACTGAGACAGGTCAAATAACAGATAGTGATGAAGAGATGAGTAGTATTTTTAATAAATATTTTGTATCTGTATTTACTAAAGAGGAACTTAACAATATGCCTTCAGCCGAACAAGTCTATGTGGGTGGGGATGAGGACAGGTTGACTAGTTTAGCAGTTACCAGGGAGGATGTAATTAAACAATTAGAAAAACTAAAACCAAACAAATCCCCAGGGCCGGATGAAGTGTTTGCCAGGGTGCTTAAAGAATGCAAAGAGGAGCTTTCCGAGCCACTGTCTACCATATTTAATAAATCAATAGAGTCAGGCAGAGTGCCAGAGTCATGGAAGGTAGCTAATGTGGTACCAATTTTTAAGAAAGGAGATAGATCACTTGCGTCTAACTATCGACCAATTAGCCTAACGTCTATTGTGGGTAAGTTACTCGAATCTATAATAGCAAATAAAATTCGTCTTCATCTTGAAAAACATAAATTAATAATTGAGTCGCAACATGGTTTTATAAATGGCCATTCATGTTTAACAAATTTGTTATCTTTTTATTCCAGCATAGTTGAGGCAGTTTATAGTGGGAAGGATTGTGATGTTGTGTACCTTGACTTTAGCAAAGCTTTTGTTACAGTGCCACATGAAAGACTGATTAAAAAGATAGAGGCTCATGGTATTGGGGGTGCTATATTAACTTGGATTAGGGCATGGCTATTCCAAAGGAAACAGAGAGTTAGTATAAATGGGGTTAAGTCAGAGTGGGATAATGTTGTTAATGGCGTACCTCAGGGCTCTGTCCTGGGATCTCTGTTGTTTATAATATATATAAATGATTTAGATTCAGGTTTGAGTAGCAACATTTGCAAATTTGCCGATGATACGAAAATCGGTAGGGAAATTAATTCGGAGAAGGACTCACTATCACTTCAAGTTGATCTAGATAGGGTTTTGAAATGGTCAAAGGATTGCCAAATGCAGTTTAATGCTGATAAATGTAAAGTTCTGAGGCTAGGTAATGATGATAGAGTTACAAGATACAAGCTAGATGGTGTTGAGATTGCGAAGTCTGATTGCGAAAGGGATCTGGGAGTTATGATTAGTAAGAATTTAAAACAAAAGGATCAATGCATGAATGTTCATAATAAGGCGAATAGGACACTGGGATTTATTAATCGAAGCGTAAGTAGTTGTGGTTCTTAAGCTATATCTTGCTCTGGTTAGGCCCCATTTAGATTATGCAGTTCAGTTTTGGTCGCCGTATTATAGAATGGATATAAATTCACTTGAACGTGTCCAACGCAGGATGACTAAGTTAATTCCCCAAATTAGAAATCTTTCATATGAAGAAAGATTAACAAAGCTTAAGTTGCATTCACTGGAAAGGCGAAGAGTTAGGGATGACATGATAGAGGTATACAAGCAGGCAGTCACAGTGAGAGGTTGTGTTAGCTGGAGCTCCGATTCTAATAACATTATTATTGCAATAATGGTGGGATTAGTAAGGGATTTGGTGAGTATGGTTGGAGCTCTGAGAGCAGAGATGGATTCCCTGCGGGAGGAGGTGCGACAGCTGGGACTTCGGGAGGAAACGAAGGAGGAGGCCAGTGTTGACGGGACCTCATTAAGAAGGACTGACGGGACCAGTATTAAGAAGTCCTCGTCTTGGCAAGTTGTGAAAGACAGGGGTCTTAGGAAGACCTTGGCAAAACCGACAACTAATAGCCTACACCTAAGGACTTTTAATGCATTTGACGTATTAGAGGACGAGTGCTGTGTAGAACCTGTTGTTCAACGAGGTGACAAAGACAAAGTAACGAGGAGCATTAAAGCGCAGGTCCCTCAAACTGCTCGAAAGGAAAAGAGAGAATCGAAGCGAATTTAGGTTGTGGGAGATTCCCAGGTGAGGTATTTAGACAGAACGTTTTGTGCCAGAGATAGGGGGAACAGATTAAGGGTTTGCTACCCGGGAGCTGGAATTGGTGATATTGTTGGAAACATGAATGATATTATGACAGGAAATGGGAACAAACCCATTATTTGTATTAGTGCAGGGGGTAATGATGTTGGACGAGTTAGGAGTGAGGAACTAATACAGAGATTCAGGACAGCCATTGAATTAGTTAGGAGCAAGGGAGGAATCCCGATCATATGTGGCATTCTTCCAAGAAAGGGAGTGGGAAATGAATGGATGTCAAGGGCACTTGGTGTCAATTGCCGGCTGGAAAGATATTGCAAATCAAATGCAATATCTTTCATAGACAACTGGGAACACTTCTATGGAAGAAATGAAATGTATGCTCGTGATGGGGTGCATCTATCGAGAGCTGGGGTTGTTGCTGTTGCGAACTCGTTGGAAGAAGTGGTTACAGGTGTTTGTTTGGATTTAAACTGTTAGTAGATAGAGGTATGGGAATTGATTTGGAGGAAGGAGATAATAAAAGTATGTGTTTGTGGGAGAAAGGAATTGGCAAAATGATCAGGGAAAGAGAAGGGCCTCAAAATAACAATTCACTTAGGGTATATTACACTAACAGTAGAAGTCTAAGAAATAAAATTAACGAATTAAATGCTCTTGTCTGCACAGAAAAAATAGATATTATTGCACTTACCGAAACGTGGATGAATGTAGAAAATAGAGAACTATTAGCTGAATATCAAATAAATGGATTTAAACTATTTTACACAGATAGATATATTAGACGAGGAGGGGGAGTAGCCATATATGTTAGGGACAATTTGAAATGTAGTCTCAAAGAGGGAATCAAAACTGAGCCACACTCAGAAACTATTTGGATAGAATTATACGAAAAAGCAAATAATATTATAATAGGAGTTATATACAGGCGACCAAATTTAGACAGAATGGAAGCAAAGCATCTATGGGATGAAATATCTAGGGCATCTAGATCTAAGAGTATTTACGTCATGGGTGACTTTAATTTTAGTGGAATAAACTGGTTGAACAAAACAGGGAATAGTGAAGCAGAAGATTTTCTAGAATTAATTGACGATTGCTTTCTTACGCAACACATTAAGGAACCAACACGGGAAAATAATATTTTAGATTTAGTGTTAACTAACAGGGAAACACAAATTAATGACATCGAAATAGGGAGTGAGCTAGGGAACAGTGATCACAAAGAAATCAGATTTAGCATAGAATGGAATAGACCTGTAGGAGAAAATTCTGTTAAGGGGGCATATTACGGGTTTCGTAAATATTGTTCAATTTGTTTATAAATTTATGTATGAAATGGGTATAGAAAGAAAGAGCTGCAACTGGTCCAAGTTTCACCATCACACCCTAAACAGAAAAGGAGAAAAAAAATACACAACGTATTATGCAACGAATTTTCAACATTTTCAAATAATTTCAGGGAACACATGTGTCAACTAAAATCATTTCTTTAACACTCAGATATTAAACTAACACATAATAATAGATTGTATTGATCAGTTTCATCAAAGAAAGTGTTTAATGCAATAATATAATTTTTCAAAGTTACCCTTCCAAAAATATGCAATATATGATGTTTATAAATTTTTATAAAATCAACAAATTAACATTAGACTAAAATGTCTCAATATGTTTGTAGAAGCACAAACTCTACATATAAGGTGTAATTTGCATGTAAATTGATTAATAAATGAAACCTTAGAAACGCCTTGAAGTTGTAAATTACTTTCCAGAGTAAAATAAAGATCCAAGTTCGGCCACCTGTAGCTGAGCTTGACTTCGACAGATTTCGTTCATAATTGGCACCCTCGCAGATAGGCATCCATTGAGCAAGGTGTGCAAGTTTCATGCAAATCCCTTGATAACAAACGAGAAAAAAAAATTGGCCAAAAAAAAAGAAAAAAAAAAAAAAGAAAAAAAAAAATTACATATAAATATATTGCACATACATATTCCAATTATTACAAGAGTTTGTGCTTCTACAGCACATAGTAGACATTTTAGTTGACACATGTGTTTCCTGAGATTATTTGAGAATGTTGAACATTCGTTGCATAATACGTTGTGTATTTTTTTTCTCCTTTTCTGTTTAGGGTGTGATGGTCAAACTTGGACCAGTTGCAGCCCTTTCTATAACCATTTCACAAAAAAATTTATAAGCAAATTGAACAACTTTTAATTTAGTGTGATAAGCCCCTTTAAAGTGCCAGATTTTCGGAAAGCTGATTTTAATAGCCTAAGAAATTCTTTGGGTCAAATTGATTGGAAAGTCTTTGGTATGGAATGGGGGCCGGTCTTGGAGCGAGACATGAACCCAGCGATAGGTGACGTAAATGGGGATTTCGATGTGAATTCAATATATAACTTATTTAAGAATATTCTAAACAAAGCACAGGAACGTAGTATACCATACAAATTGAATAGATCGAATACTAATGACCCAAAGTGGATAACAAAGAATTTGAAGAACCTTATAGGTAAAAAGAGAGCTTGGTACAAAAGGATTAAAAATGGGGAGGTCACTTTAGAACAGGAATTCGTGCAACTGGTTAGAAATGTTAAAAAAGATATATGGAAAGCAAAAAGAAACTATGAAGTTCGCATAGCAGGGCAAGCAAAGACAAATCCTAAAGGGTTTTTTCAGTTATATCGTACTAAGACTAGGGAACTGATAGGTCCATTAAAAACTGAGACAGGTCAAATAACAGATAGTGATGAAGAGATGAGTAGTATTTTTAATAAATATTTTGTATCTGTATTTACTAAAGAGGAACTTAACAATATGCCTTCAGCCGAACAAGTCTATGTGGGTGGGGACGAGGACAGGTTGACGAGTTTAGCAGTTACCAGGGAGGATGTTCTTAAACAAATAGTAAAACTCAAACCAAACAAATCCCCAGGACCGGATGAAGTGTTTGCCAGGGTGCTTAAAGAATGCAAAGAGGAGCTTTGTGACCCACTGTCAACCATATTTAATAAATCAATAGAGTCAGGCAGAGTGCCAGAGTTTTGGAAAGTTGCTAATGTGATACCAGTTTTTAAGAAAGGAGATAGATCACTTGCGTCTAACTATCGACCAATTAGCCTAACGTCTATTGTGGGTAAGTTACTCGAATCTATAATAGCAAAAAAATTCGTCTTCATCTTGAAAAACATAAATTAATAATTGAGTCGCAACATGGTTTTATAAATGGCCGTTCATGTTTAACAAATTTGTTATCTTTTTATTCCAGCATAGTTGAGGCAGTTTATAGTGGGAAGGATTGTGATGTTGTGTACCTTGACTTTAGCAAAGCTTTTGTTACAGTGCCACATGAAAGACTGATTAAAAAGATAGAGGCTCATGGTATTGGGGGTGCTATATTAAACTGGATTAGGGCATGGCTATACCAAAGGAAACAGAGAGTTAGTATAAATGGAGTCAAGTCAGAGTGGGAAAATGTTGTAAGTGGAGTGCCTCAAGGCTCTGTCCTGGGACCTCTGTTGTTTATAATATATATAAATGATTTAAGAACATAAGAACAAAGGCAACTGCAGAAGGCCTGTTGGCCCATACGAGGCAGCTCCTATTTATAACCACCCAATCCCACTCATATACATGTCCAACCCATGCTTGAAACAATCGAGGGACCCCACCTCCACAATGTTACGCGGCAATTGGTTCCACAAATCAACAACCCTGTTACTGAACCAGTATTTACCCAAGTCTTTCCTAAATCTAAACTTATCCAATTTATACCCATTGTTTCGTGTTCTGTCTTGTATTGATACTTTTAATACCCTATTAATATCCCCTTTGTTATGTCCATTCACCCACTTGTAAACCTCTATCATGTCACCCCTAACTCTTCGCCTTTCCAGTGATGCAACTTAAGCTTTGTTAATCTTTCTTCATATGAAAGATTTCTAATTTGGGGAATTAACTTAGTCATCCTACGCTGGACACGTTCAAGTGAATTTATATCCATTCTTTAATATGGCGACCAAAACTGAACTGCAAAATCTAAATGGGGCCTAACTAGAGCAAGATATAGCTGAAGAACCACACCAGGTGTCTTGTTACTAACGCTGCGATTAATAAATCCAAGTGTCCGATTTGCCTTATTACGAACATTTATGCATTGATCCTTTTGCTTTAAATTCTTACTAATCATAACTCCCAGATCCCTTTCGCAATTCGACTTCGCAATCTCAACACCATCTAGCTCCTATCTTGTAACCCTATCATCATTACCTAACCTCAGAACTTTACATTTATCAGCATTAAACTGCATCTGCCAATCCTTCGACCATTTCAAAACCCTATCTAGATCAACTTGAAGTGATAGTGAGTCCTCCTCCGAATTAATTTCCCTACCGATTTTCGTATCATCGGCAAATTTGCAAATGTTGCTACTCAAACCTGAATCTAAATCATTTATATATATTATAAACAACAGGGGTCCCAGGACAGAGCCCTGAGGCACCCCACTTACAACATTTTCCCACTCTGACTTGACTCCATTTATACTAACTCTCTGTTTCCTTTGCTATAGCCATGCCCTAATCCAGCTTAATATAGCACCCCCAATACCATGAGACTCTAACTTTTTAATCAGTCTTTCATGTGGCACTGTATCAAAAGCTTTGCTAAAGTCAAGGTACACAACATCGCAATCCTTACCACTATCAACTGCCTCAACAATGCTAGAATACAAAGATAACAAATTTGTTAAACATGAACGGCCATTTATAAAACCATGTTGCGACTCAATTATTAATTTATGTTTTTCAAGATGAAGACGAATTTTATTTGCTATTATAGATTCGAGTAACTTTCCCACAATAGACGTTAGGCTAATTGGTCGATAGTTAGACACAAGTGATCTATCTCCTTTCTTAAAAACTGGTATCACATTAGCAACTTTCCAAAACTCTGGCACTCTGCCTGACTCTATTGATTTATTAAATATGGTTGACAGTGGGTCACAAAGCTCCTCTTTGCATTCTTTAAGCACCCTGGCAAACACTTCATCCGGCCCTGGGGATTTGTTTGGTTTGAGTTTTACTATTTGTTTAAGAACATCCTCCCTGGTAACTGTTAAACTCGTCAACCTGTCCTCATCCCCACCCACATAGACTTGTTCGGCTGAAGGCATATTGTTAAGTTCCTCTTTAGTAAATACAGATACAAAATATTTATTAAAAATACTACTCATCTCTTCATCACTATCTGTTATTTGACCTGTCTCAGTTTTTAATGGACCTATCCTTTCCCTAGTCTTAGTACGATATAACTGAAAAAACCCTTTAGGATTTGTCTTTGCTTGCCCTGCTATACGAACTTCATAGTTTCTTCTTACGAAGGACACTACAGCCGAATTAAAAGCAAAGGTCAACAAACTGATCGAAACTGTGAACGCCAAGAAATCCGGACTCCACCTGCCAAAGATCATTGGGGAATATAAACCTGGATATGCGTATGGAAATGTCAAGACACACAAGCCTGGAAACCCACTTCGGCCAATCATTAGCCAGATACCCACACCCACGTACAGACTGGCGAAGCGACTCAACGGCCTGCTGACTCCTTATGTTCCCTGCGCCTTCAGCCTGAAGTCTCCAAAGGAATTTGTTGACTTACTGCGGGGCACACGGGCCACAGGGATAAGAGCCTCGTTGGACGTAGAATCGCTGTTTACCAACGTACCTGTGGACGAGACAATCGGGATGATAGCCGACAGAGTGTATCGTGATCCAGCCTGTACTCCTCTTGACATACGAGAAAATATTCTGAGGAAACTACTCCAAGCTTGTACTAAAGAGGCACCCTTCTTGAGCCCGGATGGTCACATGTATAAGCAAGTAGATGGGGTCGCCATGGGTTCTCCCCTAGGTGTCCTGTTTGCAAACTTCTACATGGGTACCATCGAGCAAAAATTCTTAGTCGACATGAACTTGAAACCGGCCATATACTGCAGGTATGTTGACGACATTTTTACACAGGTACCTGATGTCAGACATCTGCAGGAGCTGAAGGAGGCATTTGAGCAGAGTTCCGTGCTGCGTTTCACTTACGAGATGGAAAAGGATGGGAAGCTGCCCTTTCTAGATGTAACAGTCATGGAAAAGAGCGGAGGTTTCCACACTGCAGTCTACACTAAGGAAACGAACATAGGAATGTGCCTAAATGCCAACAGCGAATGCCCAGAGAGGTACAAGAGGAGTGTTGTTAACGCATATGTCGACCGTGCTCTCAGCCACAGCTCAGAATGGAAGCAAGTCGACGAAGAACTCTGTAGGGTAAGGCAGGTCCTAGTCAACAACGGCTTCTCCAATGGCTTCGTCGAAGACATCATAAGAAGGAAAGTGAAACGCCATGCAACCTCTGAAGAGACAACTAACACAACACCTATACCCCCTATTAGACTATTTTACAGGAACTTCTTTTCCACAGCTCATAAAACGGAGGAAAGGGTCCTGAAAGATATTGTTAATAGAAACGTTATCCCTACAGACAAAAATCAGAGGATACAACTGACGATTTACTATAAAACCAGAAAAACGGCCAGCCTACTCATGAGAAACTCTCCAGACACAAAACAGAACGCTTTAAAAGGGACTAACGTCGTCTATGCCTTCAAATGCCCTCTTGGGGACTGTAAGCTCCAAAAAAAACAGTATATAGGCAAGACAACAACATCTCTTTCTAGGCGTTTAACGATGCATAAGCAACAGGGCTCCATTAAGGAACATATAATCTCTTCCCACAACCAAACCATCGCCAGAGAAATCCTAGTAAACAACACAGAAATCATCGATAGATACAGCGATAGCAGGCGGCTTGACGTTTGCGAGGCACTACACATCAAGAAGTCAACACCAGCAATCAACAGCCAATTAATGCACAACTATATTCTACCCACCTCAAGACTCCGCTCCAATATAGAAGCATCAAGAAATATGGACCAATAGGCTTTCTACAAACACTTCTATTCAATACCCATTGTTTCGTGTTCTGTCTTGTGTTGATGAAATTAATACCCTATTAATGCCACCTCTTGTTCTGTCTTGTGTTGATGAAATTAATACCCTATTAATGCCACCTCACCCCATCCACCTCACTAAAATGTAGATATAAAATCGGAGATGCGTAAGTTCTATTCAGTTGTGTATTTGTAAACTAAAGTCTTTGAAAATGTAATAAGTTTTACGAAACGCGCTCGTGTCGCGTCAGACTAGAAATAAAAATTAATTTTGGAGAATTGATTTTTGATTTACCTCCAACAGTGAAAAGAAATGTACGAAAGATTGAGAAAATTCGTGTTAGAATTATTAATCTTACTTTTTCGGTCATATTTAATAATATATATATATATATATATATATATATATATATATATATATATATATATATATATATATATATATATATATATATATATATATAACTGAAAACTCACACCCCAGAAGTGACTCGAACCCATACTCCCAGGAGCAACGCAACTGGTATGTACAAGACGCCTTAATCCACTTGACCATCACGACCGGACATAATGAGGTGATAGCCGAGGCTATTTGAACCACCCCATCGCCGGCACTCGGATAGTAATCTTGGGCATAGCATTTTACCAAATCACCTCATTCTTTGGGGCACACGTGAGGAACACAAATGCGAACAAGCCTGAATGGTCCCCAGGACAATATACAACTGAAAACTCACACCCCAGAAGTGACTCGAACCCATACTCCCAGGAGCAACGCAACTGGTATGTACAAGACGCCTTAATCCACTTGACCATCACGACTGGACATAATGAGGTGATAGCCGAGGCTATTTGAACCACCCCACCGCCGGCACTCGGATAGTAGTCTTGGGCATAGCATTTTACCAAATCACCTCATTCTTTGGGGCACACGTGAGGAACACAAATGCGAACAAGCCTGAATGGTCCCCAGGACAATATACAACTGAAAACTCACACCCCAGAAGTGACTCGAACCCATACTCCCAGGAGCAACGCAACTGATATGTACAAGACGCCTTAATCCACTTGACCATCACGACCGGACATAATGAGGTGATAGCCGAGGCTATTTGAACCACCCCATCGCCGGCACTCGGATAGTAATCTTGGGCATAGCATTTTACCAAATCACCTCATTCTTTGGGGCACACGTGAGGAACACAAATGCGAACAAGCCTGAATGGTCCCCAGGACAATATACAACTGAAAACTCACACCCCAGAAGTGACTCGAACCCATACTCCCAGGAGCAACGCAACTGGTATGTACAAGACGCCTTAATCCACTTGACCATCACGACCGGACATAATGAGGTGATAGCCGAGGCTATTTGAACCACCCCACCGCCGGCACTCGGATAGTAGTCTTGGGCATAGCATTTTACCAAATCACCTCATTCTTTGGGGCACACGTGAGGAACAGAAATGCGAACAAGCCTGAATGGTCCCCAGGACAATATACAACTGAAAACTCACACCCCAGAAGTGACTCGAACCCATACTCCCAGGAGCAACGCAACTGATATGTACAAGACGCCTTAATCCACTTGACCATCACGACCGGACATAATGAGGTGATAGCCGAGGCTATTTGAACCACCCCACCACCGGCACTCGGATAGTAATCTTGGGCATAGCATTTTACCAAATCACCTCCTTCTCTGGGGCACACGTGAGGAACACAAATGCGAACAAGCCTGAATGGTCCCCAGGACAATATACAACTGAAAACTCACACCCCAGAAGTGACTCGAACCCATACTCCCAGGAGCAATGCAACTGGTATGTACAAGACGCCTTAATCCACTTGACCATCACGACCGGACATAATGAGGTGATAGCCGAGGCTATTTGAACCACCCCACCGCCGGCACTCGGATAGTAATCTTGGGCATAGCATTTTACCAAATCACCTCATTCTTTGTATGAGGACCATAGTTCATACACCGACGTGCAATGCAGTTTGAAAGTAGAAATTGGGCATATTTAATTGGGACAGATCAGGAAAGAATTTTCATTTATGTTGCAAAGACAAACTAAACTAACCTAGCCTAACCTTCCTAGGCCTGATACACGTCATCTGAGACCTAATATTACTATTACCTAGGATAGGTAAAAATATTACTAATGTGCCTAGAATAGCACACTTATGTGCGCTATACTAGGCTTAGGAATATTTAAGTTTCTATTTTACCTTCATTTTTACTGATTCTATAAAGTGCAAAGTAAAAAATTATACTATTTAATCACTTAGTAAGTCAATGTTTGTTCTGTGGTGCACATAGAATATAAAAATTGTAAATTCAATTTACAAAAAAAGCACTATATAAACAGGAGGATGGATCTGCAAAATCTAAATGGGGCCTAACTAGAGCAAGATATAGCTGAAGAACCACACCAGGTGTCTTGTTACTAACGCTGCGATTAATAAATCCAAGTGTCCGATTTGCCTTATTACGAACATTTATGCATTGATCCTTTTGTTTTAAATTCTTACTAATCATAACTCCCAGATCCCTTTCGCAATTCGACTTCGCAATCTCAACACCATCTAGCTCCTATCTTGTAACCCTATCATCATTACCTAACCTCAGAACTTTACATTTATCAGCATTAAACTGCATCTGCCAATCCTTCGACCATTTCAAAACCCTATCTAGATCAACTTGAAGTGATAGTGAGTCCTCCTCCGAATTAATTTCCCTACCGATTTTCGTATCATCGGCAAATTTGCAAATGTTGCTACTCAAACCTGAATCTAAATCATTTATATATATTATAAACAACAGGGGTCCCAGGACAGAGCCCTGAGGCACCCCACTTACAACATTTTCCCACTCTGACTTGACTCCATTTATACTAACTCTCTGTTTCCTTTGCTATAGCCATGCCCTAATCCAGCTTAATATAGCACCCCCAATACCATGAGACTCTAACTTTTTAATCAGTCTTTCATGTGGCACTGTATCAAAAGCTTTGCTAAAGTCAAGGTACACAACATCGCAATCCTTACCACTATCAACTGCCTCAACAATGCTAGAATACAAAGATAACAAATTTGTTAAACATGAACGGCCATTTATAAAACCATGTTGCGACTCAATTATTAATTTATGTTTTTCAAGATGAAGACGAATTTTATTTGCTATTATAGATTCGAGTAACTTTCCCACAATAGACGTTAGGCTAATTGGTCGATAGTTAGACACAAGTGATCTATCTCCTTTCTTAAAAACTGGTATCACATTAGCAACTTTCCAAAACTCTGGCACTCTGCCTGACTCTATTGATTTATTAAATATGGTTGACAGTGGGTCACAAAGCTCCTCTTTGCATTCTTTAAGCACCCTGGCAAACACTTCATCCGGCCCTGGGGATTTGTTTGGTTTGAGTTTTACTATTTGTTTAAGAACATCCTCCCTGGTAACTGTTAAACTCGTCAACCTGTCCTCATCCCCACCCACATAGACTTGTTCGGCTGAAGGCATATTGTTAAGTTCCTCTTTAGTAAATACAGATACAAAATATTTATTAAAAATACTACTCATCTCTTCATCACTATCTGTTATTTGACCTGTCTCAGTTTTTAATGGACCTATCCTTTCCCTAGTCTTAGTACGATATAACTGAAAAAACCCTTTAGGATTTGTCTTTGCTTGCCCTGCTATACGAACTTCATAGTTTCTTCTTACGAAGGACACTACAGCCGAATTAAAAGCAAAGGTCAACAAACTGATCGAAACTGTGAACGCCAAGAAATCCGGACTCCACCTGCCAAAGATCATTGGGGAATATAAACCTGGATATGTGTATGGAAATGTCAAGACACACAAGCCTGGAAACCCACTTCGGCCAATCATTAGCCAGATACCCACACCCACGTACAGACTGGCGAAGCGACTCAACGGCCTGCTGACTCCTTATGTTCCCTGCGCCTTCAGCCTGAAGTCTCCAAAGGAATTTGTTGACTTACTGCGGGGCACACGGGCCACAGGGATAAGAGCCTCGTTGGACGTAGAATCGCTGTTTACCAACGTACCTGTGGACGAGACAATCGGGATGATAGCCGACAGAGTGTATCGTGATCCAGCCTGTACTCCTCTTGACATACGAGAAAATATTCTGAGGAAACTACTCCAAGCTTGTACTAAAGAGGCACCCTTCTTGAGCCCGGATGGTCACATGTATAAGCAAGTAGATGGGGTCGCCATGGGTTCTCCCCTAGGTGTCCTGTTTGCAAACTTCTACATGGGTACCATCGAGCAAAAATTCTTAGTCGACATGAACTTGAAACCGGCCATATACTGCAGGTATGTTGACGACATTTTTACACAGGTACCTGATGTCAGACATCTGCAGGAGCTGAAGGAGGCATTTGAGCAGAGTTCCGTGCTGCGTTTCACTTACGAGATGGAAAAGGATGGGAAGCTGCCCTTTCTAGATGTAACAGTCATGGAAAATAGCGGAGGTTTCCACACTGCAGTCTACACTAAGGAAACGAACATAGGAATGTGCCTAAATGCCAACAGCGAATGCCCAGAGAGGTACAAGAGGAGTGTTGTTAACGCATATGTCGACCGTGCTCTCAGCCACAGCTCAGAATGGAAGCAAGTCGACGAAGAACTCTGTAGGGTAAGGAAGGTCCTAGTCAACAACGGCTTCTCCAATGGCTTCGTCGAAGACATCATAAGAAGGAAAGTGAAACGCCATGCAACCTCTGAAGAGACAACTAACACAACACCTATACCGCCTATTAGACTATTTTACAGGAACTTCTTTTCCACAGCTCATAAAACGGAGGAAAGGGTCCTGAAAGATATTGTTAATAGAAACGTTATCCCTACAGACAAAAATCAGAGGATACAACTGACGATTTACTATAAAATCAGAAAAACGGCCAGCCTACTCATGAGAAACTCTCCAGACACAAAACAGAACGCTTTAAAAGGGACTAACGTCGTCTATGCCTTCAAATGCCCTCTTGGGGACTGTAAGCTCCAAAAAAAAACAGTATATAGGCAAGACAACAACATCTCTTTCTAGGCGTTTAACGATGCATAAGCAACAGGGCTCCATTAAGGAACATATAATCTCTTCCCACAACCAAACCATCGCCAGAGAAATCCTAGTAAACAACACAGAAATCATCGATAGATACAGCGATAGCAGGCGGCTTGACGTTTGCGAGGCACTACACATCAAGAAGTCAACACCAGCAATCAACAGCCAATTAATGCACAACTATATTCTACCCACCTCAAGACTCCGCTCCAATATAGAAGCATCAAGAAATATGGACCAATAGGCTTTCTACAAACACTTCTATTCAATACCCATTGTTTCGTGTTCTGTCTTGTGTTGATGAAATTAATACCCTATTAATGCCACCTCTTGTTCTGTCTTGTGTTGATGAAATTAATACCCTATTAATGCCACCTCACCCCATCCACCTCACTAAAATGTAGATATAAAATCGGAGATGCGTAAGTTCTATTCAGTTGTGTATTTGTAAACTAAAGTCTTTGAAAATGTAATAAGTTTTACGAAACGCGCTCGTGTCGCGTCAGACTAGAAATAAAAATTAATTTTGGAGAATTGATTTTTGATTTACCTCCAACAGTGAAAAGAAATGTACGAAAGATTGAGAAAATTCGTGTTAGAATTATTAATCTTACTTTTTCGGTCATATTTAATAATATATATATATATATATATATATATATATATATATATATATATATATATATATATATATATATATATATATATATATATATATATATATATATATAACTGAAAACTCACACCCCAGAAGTGACTCGAACCCATACTCCCAGGAGCAACGCAACTGGTATGTACAAGACGCCTTAATCCACTTGACCATCACGACCAGACATAATGAGGTGATAGCCGAGGCTATTTGAACCACCCCACCGCCGGCACTCGGATAGTAATCTTGGGCATAGCATTTTATCAAATCACCTCATTCTTTGGGGCACACGTGAGGAACACAAATGCGAACAAGCTTGAATGGTCCCCAGGACAATATACAACTGAAAACTCACACCCCAGAAGTGACTCGAACCCATACTCCCAGGAGCAACGCAACTGGTATGTACAAGACGCCTTAATCCACTTGACCATCACGACCGGACATAATGAGGTGATAGCCGAGGCTATTTGAACCACCCCATCGCCGGCACTCGGATAGTAATCTTGGGCATAGCATTTTACCAAATCACCTCATTCTTTGGGGCACACGTGAGGAACACAAATGCGAACAAGCCTGAATGGTCCCCAGGACAATATACAACTGAAAACTCACACCCCAGAAGTGACTCGAACCCATACTCCCAGGAGCAACGCAACTGGTATGTACAAGACGCCTTAATCCACTTGACCATCACGACCGGACATAATGAGGTGATAGCCGAGGCTATTTGAACCACCCCACCGCCGGCACTCGGATAGTAGTCTTGGGCATAGCATTTTACCAAATCACCTCATTCTTTGGGGCACACGTGAGGAACAGAAATGCGAACAAGCCTGAATGGTCCCCAGGACAATATACAACTGAAAACTCACACCCCAGAAGTGACTCGAACCCATACTCCCAGGAGCAACGCAACTGATATGTACAAGACGCCTTAATCCACTTGACCATCACGACCGGACATAATGAGGTGATAGCCGAGGCTATTTGAACCACCCCACCACCGGCACTCGGATAGTAATCTTGGGCATAGCATTTTACCAAATCACCTCCTTCTCTGGGGCACACGTGAGGAACACAAATGCGAACAAGCCTGAATGGTCCCCAGGACAATATACAACTGAAAACTCACACCCCAGAAGTGACTCGAACCCATACTCCCAGGAGCAATGCAACTGGTATGTACAAGACGCCTTAATCCACTTGACCATCACGACCGGACATAATGAGGTGATAGCCGAGGCTATTTGAACCACCCCACCGCCGGCACTCGGATAGTAATCTTGGGCATAGCATTTTACCAAATCACCTCATTCTTTGGATGAGGACCATAGTTAATACACCGACGTGCAATGCAGTTTGAAAGTAGAAATTGGGCATATTTAATTGGGACAGATCAGGAAAGAATTTTCATTTATGTTGCAAAGACAAACTAAACTAACCTAGCCTAACCTTCCTAGGCCTGATACACGTCATCTGAGACCTAATATTACTATTACCTAGGATAGGTAAAAATATTACTAATGTGCCTAGAATAGCACACTTATGTGCGCTATACTAGGCTTAGGAATATTTAAGTTTCTATTTTACCTTCATTTTTACTGATTCTATAAAGTGCAAAGTAAAAAATTATACTATTTAATCACTTAGTAAGTCAATGCTTGTTCTGTGGTGCACATAGAATATAAAAATTGTAAATTCAATTTACAAAAAAAGCACTATATAAACAGGAGGATGGATCTGCCTCCTCCACCTAACTGCCTAATGTATTCCATTTGTTAATTACCCTGGCACTGAAAAAATTATTTCTGATGTCTCTGTGGCTCATTTTGGTGCTCAGTTTCAAACTGTGTCCCCTTGTTCGTGTTCCCCCTATTCTGTATAGTTTGTCCTTGTGCACCCTGTCAATTCTTCTGAGAATTTTGTGGGTGGTGATCATGTCTTTCTTAACTCTTGTCTTCCAGGGACGCGAGGTTAAGTTCTTGTAGACTTTCCTAGTAACTCATACTTCTCAGTTCTATGACTAATCTGGTGGCATATCTCTGATTCTTTTCTAACTTTGTCTTGTGTTTAACTAGGAATGAACTCCTGCCTTGAGCTGCATACTCAAGGATTTGTCTGACATAAGTGGTATACAAGGTTCTGAAAGATTTCTTTCATAAATTTCTAAAGGCAGTTCTTATGTTGGTCAATCAAGTATTTGCCGCCAATGATATCCCTTTGATGTGGGCTTCTGGGGTACCGGTTCGGTGTAATATCAACCCCCTGATCTTTCTCACTACTTGACTCTTGCAGGCTTCCACCTCCCAGACGGTATCTTGTATTTCGGCCTCTTGCTCCCTTCACCTACTTTTATTACTTTGCTCTTACCTGAGTTACACTTTATTAGCCATTATTCTAGACCATTCTTCCAGTTAGTCCAGGTCGTCCTGTAGTCTCTGTCTATCTGCATCTGTCTTGATTCTTCTCATAAGAAGAATCAAGTGTACTCACCTAGTTGTACTCACCTAGTTGTGAGTACAACTAGGTGAGTACACTTGATTCTTCTTATGAGAAGAATCAAGTGTGTGTGTGTGTATTCTCATGCGGGTGTTTGTGTGAGCAGGTAAAGTGGAGACGTAAAGGGTATAAGTGTGTGCAGGACAGGTAGAGGCGCAGAGAGTTATGAGAGAACTAGCATGTGTGTGAAATGAGAAGACAGAGAGGGAGAGTGTGTGTAGGTGCTGGAAGGAGCCGGCGAGAGTGTGGGGTCGTGCCATGTGTAGGGTGTATGGTGTGATATGGGGAGGGTCTTTGATGATCGACCGAGTTGGTATGAAGATGTTTACAGTGATGAAGAAACTTTGTATTAAAGATAGTTACAGCGATGGGTGAGTTCATAGTCAGATAAATGTTGGACCCCCACCATCCACCTTGTGATGTACCCCCTGTGATGGCGTGGGAATAATTTGTAGCCTTGCACTTTGTTGGTTAATTAATTAATGTAAAAAAAAAGGAAAAATTTCCAGCCCTTAATTAGTGCTGCTCTTGTTAATAGGATATTAATTTCTCCTCCACCTTCCATGAATTTAGTTCCGAATTTAAATTTTTAGTATTGCACAACACTGCATAGGAAATAACCAAGTGAACACACTCACCCTTGATGTTCTCCTCATAAGGGTCATAGCTAACTTAGTATTTTTCCCAGTCTAGTCAGTTATTACGGTTATGTAAGTGGCTTCTGGTGATAAAATTTAACTTTGTTCCCCACTTACCACGAACTGAGATTTGCACTTATAAATTATACGTTTAAGTTGACGGTTATTAAAATTAGGTAATTCTGCAGCACTGAATATTGGTCTCTTGATGATAGGATATAAATAATAGTTACTCCTTCTCTACTCTCTGCAGATTTTGCATATATCATTGGTCCAGTTAGTATATAACTGGTCAAGTTATATCATTGGTCCAGTTAGTATATAACTGGTCAAGTTATATCATTGGTCCAGATAGTATATAATTTGTCCAGTTTGGGGATCCGGCGGCTGAACGGACAGAACACTGGACGCGTGATCCTGTGGTCCCGGGTTCGATCCCGGGGGCCGGCGAGAAACGATGGGCAGAGTTTCTTTCACCCTGATGCCCTTGTTGCCTAGCAGTAAATAAATACCTGGGAGTTAGTCAGCTGTCACGGGCTGCTTCCTGGGGGTGGAGGCCTGGTCGAGGACCGGGCCGCGGGGACACTAAAAAAGCCCCGAAATCATCTCAAGATAGTTAGTATATCATTGGTCCAGTTAGTATATCATTGGTCCATTTAGTATATCATTGGTCCAGTTAGTGTATCATTGGTCCAGTTATTATATCATTGGTCTATTTAGTATATCATTGGTCCAGTTAGTATATCATTGGTCTATTTAGTATATCATTGGTCCAGTTAGTATGTCATTGGTCCAGTTAGTGTATCATTGGTTCCGTTAGTATATCATTGGTTCAGTTAGTATATCATTGGTTCAGTTAGTGTATCATTGGTTCAGTTAGTGTATCATTGGTCCAGTTAGTATATCATTTGTCTAGTTAGTATATCATTGGTCCAGTTAGTATATCATTGGTTCAGTTAGTGTATCATTGGTCCAGTTAGTATATCATTTGTCTAGTTAGTATATCATTGGTCCAGTTAGTATATCATTGGTTCAGTTAGTATATCATTGGTCTATTTAGTATATCATTGGTCCAGTTAGTATATCATTGGTCCAGTTAGTATATCATTGGTTCAGTTAGTATATCATTGGTCCAGTTAGTATATCATTGGTCCAGTTAGTATATCATTGGTTCAGTTAGTATATCACTGATTCAGTTAGTATATCATTGGTCCAGTTAGTATATCATTGGTCCAGTTTGTCTGTTCTCTATGGAAGACAATACTAATTTTCCCTTGGGATTCAAATGTTAATCTCTTTTTCTTGATGGGCTTAACAATTTATTCATACTTTCGCCTAAAAACGAGTGAAATAAGTAAATGTTGCATTGATGTAGGATAAAGAGGTTCACATGTCTTAAAATATTTATCAGATATATTTTCCTTTAATTTAAACTATTCTTTCTTTCTTTATAATAATATATACTTGTTCTGGGTCATTCTCCCTGCAACGTCCAGGTGTTCTGGTGATTAGTTCCAATTGGGGATGTGGCAACCGGTGGGTCAGGTGACCTCACTCTCATTGCTTCCATCTCCCCTCCAGACCATCCGGTGGGTCAGGTGACCTCACTCTCATTGCTTCCATCTCCCCTCCAGACCATCCGGTGGGTCAGGTGACCTCACTCTCATTGCTTCCATCTCCCCTCCAGACCATCCGGTGGGTCAGGTGACCTCACTCTCATTGCTTCCATCTCCCCTCCAGACCATCCGGTGGGTCAGGTGACCTCACTCTCATTGCTTCCATCTCCCCTCCAGACCATCCGGTGGGTCAGGTGACCTCACTCTCATTGCTTCCATCTCCCCTCCAGACCATCCGGTGGGTCAGGTGACCTCACTCTCATTGCTTCCATCTCCCCTCCAGACCATCCGGTGGGTCAGGTGACCTCACTCTCATTGCTTCCATCTCCCCTCCAGACCATCCTAGCCACTGATGAAGACCTAACGGTTGCCGACGTTATAACATTCGGTAGATGATACCAGTAATCAACATTAAGATGAATTTGCCTTCGAGCGAATAGCTGTTTGCTGGTCCTCTATTGACCCAGATGGGAGATGGCAGACTAGAAGCTGAGGTCTGGCAACAACCACCTCACTTTACAGTTCTGCGCTCTCTAAGATTAAGGAGGTTAGGTTGACCGTAAAGTGAGTTGTTCCCACACTTATAAATGTCTAGAATTATTCTTGTAAGCTTTTAAGTCCTCACGCCAGGATTTTACACAATTCCCACTCATGCACATTGTGTCTCAGAGAGGCTGCAGGATCCAAGTAAATTCAGTAATATTTCTGGTTGCAATTCTTATACCATGTCGTAGCTCATTCTTTTAAGGCAGCATCTGGGAGGCTCTCGGACCTAGGTTCGAATCCTCGTCACGGCTTATGTAGATTTGCTCATTTAATGCATCACGCTTTTGTGATTTCTGTGTGCAATGCAAACAAGCTCTTAGAATGCTCCAATGTCACAACAGCGGAAAGGTTTAAGCACGACAATGTAGAAATAAGACAGGTGCTTGTAACAATAAGAGGACCTCGCATCAACACTCTCAATGTTGGGATCTATGGATAATTCAGCCTACGGCTATACACTCCAGAGCCCATGCGCTGTTACAGATATCAGCGCTTCGGCCACCATAAAGATGGCTGCAGAGGCCCGGAATGATGTAGAGTATGCAGCGAGCTACACAACACCGACATATGCAAAAATCTGCATAAAGAAGGCAAACAAACAAACAAACGCAAAATGTCCTAACTGCGGGGATACACATCTCGCCTGGAACAAACGATGTCCTGACAGGGTCAAAAAAATACTACCTACCTTCGGATCTACCCAGCAACCCAAAGCCACAACTCCAAGACCACAAACTATCAGTCCCTCAGTTAAAAGACATTGGAACACATCTCGGCAAGTTCATATAAATGAAAATATAAATCAGCAACAGACAAATCACCAATTGTTTTCAGTTTAAACAAGAACAGGACTTCGAGTAACTGAAGAAAACAGAGCACTACTCTACAAGGCAACAACAACCAAACAGATCAGGCCAGCCAAATGAATACACCTGATATTGCGTCCAAGACATCCCAACCACGAATGTCGACCCCTACATCATCAAATGCTCCAGAAACTTAATGTAGCAAAGACACCATGACCTAACCCAGAGTCTCCTCACCAACCAAGACAAAAGAAAGGCAGCCAAAGACATATCAAGTGACCACTGTTCCAATGATTATTGCCTCCCTGACAGAGACCTCCAGCAAAATGCTTGACAAAGCATTCCAAGCACTGGAACCGACCAACCCTCACTTAAGAAAGAAAATGTTAACAGAGTTCCAAAAACAATCTACTAATCTTATTTCTTCCACGATTCTACAAGACCTACTTGAAAAGGTTTATGAAGTATAAGTCGAAGAAGGTGACGAAACTTAATTATTTCATCACCCAATAGCAGTCTCAACTCCAACCAAGAAGATATAAACCGTCGGAGACATCAGCACATTAGGAACCACCATGGACTCAGTGGATTCAACTCTAACAGAATAATGGACAATCGCAAGATTATCCAATGGAATATCCAATGATTAAAAAACAAAATACAAGCACTCAGAGCAGTGCTTCTCAAGGAGAAGTTTTACTTCAAGAAACTTTCTTTATTGAAACTTTTTACTTTATTGTATTACTTCAAGAAACCCTTGCCAGGACTGAAAGACGTTTCAATAGCCCAAGATATCAAGGTTTCCACTGTATAAATTGCATAAGGTGGCACCAGAGGCACTTCAATATAAGTAAGAAATCATATCAATGCCACGACAATCACAGACCTGCCTGACTATGGTGAGGACGTCGAAATTATGAGAGTTAATCTCATCTTGAGGAATTCAATGCTGTCCAGCTTCAATGTATACAGGAGCCATAGAGAACACGATATTGATCTCTTTGCAATCTTTGAAATAGCAGTCACCACACCTACTATAATCTCAGGTGACTTCAACGCTCATAGTGAATTACTACTTGATTCACTAAGAACCGACGCCAACCGAAGACATATTGAATACCTTTAGGATGAAGTGCCTGAAATCAATTCGCATAACTCGACGGAACCAACCCACATTGGTGGGGGGAAGCTGGACCTCACGTTTGTCTCCACCAGTATTTATGAGTTGTGTCATCGGGCAGTTGACCACATACTGACTAGTGACCACTTTGCTACATGAACAGTTATTAATATATCACTACCTCCCACACCTCCAGCTCCCGAGCCAGGATGGGATTTTTTCAAAGCAGACTGGACGAAGTTTCAGGAATCTCTCGAAACTTGGCACAAAAACTACACTTCTCATGACAACACCGAAGAAATAGAAAAAAATTAGTAAATGCAATACATAGAGTAGCCAATCACACCATTCCCTAGATGAAATCAATTACCCAACAACATAAGGACCATTACGCCGGGCTTTTGGAAATTATATGAATTTAGTCCCGTAGAGAATTCTATTGCGAACACATTGATGCCAAATTGAATATCTTAGGACGAGAATTGAGGTGACAAAGTTGAAAAGAGTATACACTTTTTAGAATTTACTCCCCTCTCCCTCACGCTCCCGCGGAACGCCCAAACCTACCCATGGTAGTGGGGTTCTCAGGGGCCCAGAGCGCGAGAGTAAATGAAGAAGACTTCTTGAATATCAACAGAGTGTGGGGTGACAAGAATTCGACCACTCTCTTGGAATAGTGGAATTATAGTTCCCATTCCAAAACCCAGAGACTTCAGGAAATCCAAGATCCATCTCATTAACAATCTCTTTGGCCAAAACTGCAAAAAAAATTACTCTGAAACGAATTGACTGGAAAGCCAATGCACTGCACCAAAATATGTTTGCTTACAGAAAAGGTATTGGAACCACAGAATGCCTTACCACCTAACCACTTGAGCTGGACGGTAGAGCGACGGTCTCGCTTCATGCAGGTTGGCGTTCAATCCCCGACCATCCAAGTGGTTGGGTGCCATTCCTCTCCCCCGTACCATCTCAAATCCTTATCCTGACTCCTTCCAAGTGCTATATAGTCGTAATGGCTTGGCGCTTCCTCCTCATTGTTCCCTTACCTTCTCTTTTGGATCAAATCCGTGACAAACCAGGAATCCTTATTTTTCTGAACCTAGAAAAAGCCTTCGAGCTGCCCAGTGCTCCAGCTACACTGTACTAACTGGTGCATAATGAAATCAAAAGACACGCTCTTGTCTTTGCCATAGGAATCCTGCTGAACAGAGAAGATAAAGTCAACTTCTAAGGAAAACCTTCTTCCTCAAAGATGCTAGAAAATGGTACTCCGCAAGTAGGAATACTAAGCCCCTTCCTCTTCAACTTTCTCATGGAACAATTCATGAGGCTCAAGTTAAAAAATGGCAAACTGCTTAATTATGCACACGACTTTGTGGTCATCAATGGCAAAGGCGCCAGGAAATATGCACAAAAATGCTTAGACATCATCAGGAGGGAAGCGGAGCGTATAGCAATGAAAATGAAAACCAATAAAACTAAAGCAATGGCCGTTAAAATAGGAACTCGAGACTTCAGACTCGGAATACAAAGACACGAAATTGGAAGTATTTTTGCTGCATCGGTGGAGCTCCTACTAAGATTTTCTCAACTGAGGAGTCCGTAACATCTGTAGTTGGTGATTTCGTCTTTCGTCTCGCAGTCTGAGGTAGACTCATGTGTCATAGTATTAGTGGTAGAAGCAATTTCAGGTGCATTGGTGGTATTGTTAGTATTTGTAGACAGCATGTCTGCTAGCGCATCTGCTGAGATGGTCGTGATATGAATGAACAAATCCACAAGGGCGTTAATGAGGGTTCGAACCTATGCTCAGGATGTTCCCAGACGCGCCTTAGTCAACTGTACGACCACATAGTTAAAAGCAACTGCAACCTGGAGTGCTACTGCCCTCAAAAGGATCCCGAAGTTTTTCCGAAGTGCTTTGGAGAAGTCGTCCCCACAATGGCCTCATTAAATCCCTTGTAGATGTATTTATATCACGCTACTGTGATTTCTGTGTGTATGGTAGGAGTCTTGGGAGCTGGAGAGTGAAATATCTGTTTGTGCCACCCGGGTCTTGTGTGGTTCTGGAGTCTGTGTTGAGATCGACCTCGTGGTCGTCCTGGTGGTAGTCTCTGGAGTGTGGTGGAGGTAGTGAGACTGGCGTCCGGGGCGATGATGGGGTCCAGGCCGTTGGCTAGGAACAGCGCGTTGAGTTCCTTCACGTATCGTTGATTGTCGGGTCTGCCAAGCCTCTCTGCTAGTCGAATAAGACCAGAAATAATGCCTGCACATGATGCACGGGGCTGTGAGGGTGCTGGTTGGTCCTTAAGTCCTGAGTGTGGATGCTGGGTGATCTTCTGGGAGGAGCCACTGTTTGGTAGGATTGGTACGGTCATAATCTGTATCTGGCTTATAGAAGGGAGGCTCGGAAACTGGTCAGGACCAAGGTCAAAGGTCGTGGCGACTTGCCTCTGGGTGGTCGGCGGCGTGGTGGTCTTCTCTTTAATTTTCTTCAGTTCCTCCTTCCTTTTTGTGCAGAGGTAGGCGGTGGCGGCGTGCTGTTCTCCACAGTCCGCGCATTTCACGGTGGTGGCGGTACAATCCTTGTGTTTGTGAGTGCCGGAGCATGAACTGCATATAGCCGTTTGCTCAGGGCACTTGTTGGAGAAGTGTTCATAGCTGAAGCACATGTGGCACTGTCCTGTTAGAGTTATGATTGAATTCCTTATTGAGATTGTGTGAGTGATGTTTTAATATGGTACCCTGAGCATAGAGTATGGGAATGAAGACATCGTAGAGAACTACATCTTATCAGTGATTAAATATTGAACAAAATATGATGCAAGGGAGGAATAAACAATCTTGAGAATTGTATGGTCCATTAGGTAAGTACACATTGTGAATGTCTCATCTACAGTGTTAAGTAAGTACTAATAGATAAGTACTTTCACTCATCCACATTCACCCACATTCCGGGTCACACAGTCTCACCAAACCCTACCTGACATCTGCACGCTCACTCTCTCTCTCTCCAGTGTACCTATCAATCACCCCCTGTACTCCTGCCTCACCTCTTCAGGGACTCTTGTCACACTCCCGAAAATGGGGAAATTTTTTTATTACTGCAAATTTGAGTAAACACAAAACACGAGCTTAAATATTTGAATTGGAAGGCCCCAGTTCGATTGAAATGTTAATATTGATAAGACATAAGTTTCACTAGAAGAGGTACAAGACGTATTAACTTTAGATTAACTTTAGGGAGCCGGTCGGCCGAGCGGACAACACGCTGGACTTGTGATCCTGTGGTCCCGGGTTCGATCCCGGGCGCCGGCGAGAAACAATGGGCAGGGTTTCTTTCACCCTATGCCCCTGTTACCTAGCAGTAAAATAGGTACCTGGGAGTTAGTCAGTTGTCACGGCTGCTTCCTAGGGGTGGAGGCCTGGCCGAGGACTGGACCGCGGGGACACTAAAACCCCAAAATCATCTCAAGATAACCTCTCAAGATAGATGTAAAAGAGCTTTGATGGACTATATGATATGAAACACAACAACTGTATGTATGTTGTACTGCTTAAAGTTGACTTAAATAGTTTAATACAATATAAAACAGTAATGATATGTTATGGAAAAGATTGACTGTGGAAAAAGTTTATCTTAATAATGATGTTTGAATTACTTTGATAAAAGTAGAAAGATTAACTTAGTTATGACAGAGAGATAAGATAATAAAAGGTAAAGTTAATAATAGCATGGAAGTGTAGTTTACTTTACTGACACCGATTTATATTGATCTACCAGTTTATAGTGTATGGGAAGTGAAGGTTAGTGTTAGATCTGAGATCTATAACGTATCATGCAAGTCATGTGAAATTAAAGATCTTGAGAAATATGTTTCAAAGCTTGGATAGGTAAGTACACAGATGAATGACCCCCGCACACAGGATCATCCACGCTCATCCGTGTACACTCACACACTCCCACTCTTCTCTCACACAACCATTCGTGAATGGTCTCCCACTCTCACACTCATCCACGCATGCTCTCCATCTCTTCTCTCACGCACATCACGTGTTGAAATAGTTACAAGTATTTAAACTAGTCGAACTATGGAAGATGCAGAACAGAGAGTAGTGGTCATTAAAGCAGGTAACTGAATATAAGGTAAAGCAGCAATGGGTAGAGACGAGTTAAATTGTTTTATTATATATAAACGGTAAAGAACCTAAAAGATTAACTTAGAGATATATCAGTGATATAAACAAAATTTTTTTTTAAGATTTTGATACAGATTAACGAAAATATTACTTAGTTATTTTGCAGTAAGATCTCTTAGTTAGATATTTATAATAATAATAATAATAGTAATGATCTGTTAGTACACCTACCATTTTATGAACTATGATGCACTAGCGAGGTTAATGTATGAGAAGAGGGAGAGTATCCGTATAATGGAAAAACGTAACATACGAGATTTTTTTTTGATTTTTTATTTATATATTCAAGAGTTCTTACATTCTTGTATAGCCACTAGTACGCGTAGCGTTTCGGACAAAGTTTGAATGAATGGTACGGAGAACAGAAAGACTGGTAAGCAGAATGACAGGAATTTGAATGGAATGTGTAGTTAGGCCTATGAGGTGCGGGTCGAAGGTCAACCACACATATCCGCGATATATGTATGTATGTATGTATGTATGTATGTATGTATGTATGTATGTATGTATGTATGTATGCATGTATGTATGTATGTATGTATGTATGTATGTATGTATGTAAGTATGTATGTATGTATGTATGTATGTATGTATTTATATGTATGTATATGTGTATGTATGTATGCGTATAAAGTATATGTGGAAGCTGACCAGAATTACATTTCACCTTTGTAAATGAACATTAATGACACTTTGTAAGAGACACATCGAACACTTTATGTAGGGCATACGTAAATCTGTGTATCTATGTATTTACGTATGTAGCTTAGCCTAGCATTTTAAAAGCACTACAATCACCTTCTGTGGTTGATTGTTCAATAACTCCCTGAACTATATGTTTAACACATCTCTCACCCTGTCCATGGAGGACAGAAGAAAATGTATATATGCTGGTTAGCATTGTAAATGTGTGGCCACGTCTGTGGTAGAAAAATAATAATAAAAAAAAAAACACTCATCCGCACTCAATGGTGACCTGCGGTGGTGGGTGTGGCAGGCGGTGGCGGCAGCAGGTAGTGTTCATCCACACCAGAGACTGGGTCTCTGTGGTCATTGATCCCTGATTGTGTAATCTATGGACCTGTGACTAGAGGCAAAATCATCCTCTAAGGTTATCCTAATTATATAACTACGAATACATATACCGGAATGAAAAGGAGTTTACTACATACAAAATACGACTGTTTAAAACTATTAAGACCACGATTGTTGACTCTCACTTAATCTCTCCTCGCATCGAGAGGTGGTGTAACCGGACACCCGCACCCAGGTCGTGCACGCGCGTGCGCCTTCACGATTAGCGGGGGATTAGTCACGCTCATCCTTCAATCATCCATCTCCGCCAATGGAGGGGGACCCTCGTAGTCTCCTTTTTCACTACTAGTGTGTGATGATTTTGTGTGAGTTGATCATATAAGGACAATGAGAAAGGTGAGTGAATGAGACATTAGTGTGGTGGAAGATTAATGAACATTATTGAGGTGATCATATGAGCAGCGTTTGAGAGGTGAGTATATGAGTAGAGTGAGAGAGGTGAGCATATGAGCAGCGTGTGAGAGGTGAGCATATGAGCAGCGTGTGAGAGGTGAGCATATGAGCAGCGTGTGAGAGGTGAGCATATGAGCAGCGTGAGAGGTGTGAGCATATGAGCAGCGTGTGAGAGGTGAGCATATGAGCAGCGTGTGAGAGGTGAGCATATGAGCAGCGTGAGAGGTGTGAGCATATGAGTTTTTTTGAAGGAAGTGAGCATGTAGTGAGTATCATTTAGGTGAGTATGTGAAGTTAATGATCGAGGGATCGATAATGATAGGAATCATGAGTGTGCGTATGAGGAGCATAAGTCAGGTGTGTGAGAACACATGAGTTAGGCTTGCAGTGCGTGTATGAGTGAGGTGGGTGCATGACAATCTTGAATGAGGAGCATATGCAAAACTTTAATATTGATATTATATCACACGCATTAGAGTAGAATGAGGAGCATGAGTGAAACAACAGCATTAGTGAAGCAATATGAGGCTCATGGGTCAAGACTCAGCATTGTATGTTAGATGCATGATGAACATCACGAGCAAAAGTGAGGTCGAAGAATTATAGACACTCATAAAGCAGCTCTAACAGCAGAATGAGACCGAATCATAAGACGATGTGTTTGTGAGTTCATAATTAAGAGCGAGGCAGCAGGTTGGTAGCTTAATGAGGATGACAGTCCATTAGTCCTAAACACTGACAATGCTGATGTCTTTTCATGAGGCAAGGTAGCATGAGAGGCAACATGACGGAATAATGAGGGTCGCTAACGTCCCTTCAAAAACTCTAAAGATGCCAAATCTTTAAGATGAGGTGAAGCAGCATATGAGATAGCAACTTGGCGGCTTATTGACGTCACTACATATACAACCTAAACACTAACGCTGCTGAAGTCATATGATGAGGCGAGGCAGCACGAGAGGCAACAGTAGGGTAAGAGGACTCACCGTCCCTGGCGAGGCAGGTGAAGACCACCATGACCCCCTCCTGGTAGGGGCCCAGGACACCGTGTTCAGGGGGTCCTCTCTGTCTGTCCAGCACCTCCACACTGCGAGGCGTCTCTGTGTATGGATAAAATCTCATGAGTGACACTTCTGCATACTGCATATCGTTGTATGAGGAGCTAATTGGTGATTATGTTTGTCTAGGTACGGTTAGGTTAGGTTAGGTTAGGTTAGGTTAGGTTTGGTTAGATTTGGTCAGGAATGGTTAGGTTAGGTTGTTCAGGTTAGTTTGGCTAAGTGTGGTTAAGTTAGGTGAGGTTAGACTGGGTTAGGTCAGATGAGGTTTTCCTTGGTTAGCATAGGTTTTTACAGGTTAGGTTAAGTCATTTTAGGTGTGGTTGGGATATGAGAGATTAGGAAGCGTTTGGCTGGGTTAGATTACGTTAGCTTAGGTGATGCTAGGTTAGGGTGGGTTAGGTTTCCTCAGATTAAATAAAATTTTGTTATGTTAGATTGGTTATATTACAACAACAAAGTCATTTTGGGAACAGTCGTATGCACAAAGTGACCAATCTATATGTCATCTTGGGTGTCGGTAAACTGTATACAGTTGTTTCACACATTCCTCACTTTTCCTCATTATGTTTTAATAATAATGAATATATTGTTTACTTAGGTTGGATTAGGTTACACTAGGTGAGGTTGTATATTGTATTGTAAATAGTTTGTGTAAATGGTGTAAATAATTCCTGTTAGACTAGGTTAGTTTAGGTTGGGTTAGATTAGGATTGATTGGGTTAGGTTTGGTTGATTTAATGCAAAACAAATATTTGTATTAAATCTTTTAATATACAAAATGAGTTATATTGAATAATGGATAAATTACAATTATTATAGTGGAAGATGGAAGATTAGTTGCACATAATCCAGAACATTTTTGGAGACCTCAAAATCAAAAGATTGTTATCCCCTTAATAAATTAAAGAAGAACAAATAATTTAGAAATAATTTTACCATTATTAAAATAATAAAAAAATCATTAAATATGATCAGCCAGAGTTTGCGTTTGTTATAAAAGAAAAGGACCAATAAGAATGTTGAGCGTTACATAAAGATGTTGAGTGTGAGAGTCAGGAACTCTCTGTGTGCTGTATAATACAGTTGTAATGTTATCTGCATCCAACAGGTACAGGTACTGCTGCTGGAAGTCGATATTTAGGTCTTTAAGATAGACGAAAGAACCCTAAAAGAAGACACACTAATGTGGTGTTACGATACATAGTTTGGAAGTGAAGATAGTCGGAGCTCAATGTTTATGAGTGACCAAACACATTATTGCTCCTACTCAAAATTTAGGGCTCAAAAGTAATGTTTTAATTTCTGTTGGTACTTGTGCAGCAGCGCAAACTGGGTGTACTGGGTGTCCCATATTTGATACTCAGGTTTTGGAGGTCTCTGAAATTTTCCTCTCAACGATCTCCATGTGTTCTAATTTATCTATTGTTTTAAGGGTAGTAGCACCTTTACACTGTACCTTCACTCTCCTCAGTAATCGCTGACTGTGTGAGAGGATGGAAATACCATGACCTATGGGCTATTCAGGGCAGTGAGCATCACTGTCCACTAAAACAATGTCGCCAGCCTGTAAATAAATTTTGTTGTATTGGGAGTAGCCACATAGTTATACACACAGACGCTAGGGCAGGTCTAGTCTAAACGTCATTTAACGAACTGATAACTCTAAACAAATTGTTTTATTTCGAAACCAAGTCACTCTCACCGACATAAGAAACTGTAGATTCCTCATCCACAATGGACGTTGCATATGTACGAGACACTCAGTACATTAGATAAGCTGGACTGGTAGGCTCATGTTGGGAATAATCATCGGAATCTGAGATATAATTCGGTTATTGATGCTCAATTAATTTTTTGTCGCTAAGGTTTGTAGTTCTTGGAGGTCTACTTTCTGGTTGTGTAGATTATATAGACAGCATTTCACTGTCCCCACCATCCTCTCATAGAGCCCACTGTGCCACAGAACTCTATGGTAGTAACATTCAGTAGCACTGTCTTTGTTTGAAAACAGCGTGAACTTTGTATGATCCCAGATCTCTCACAGGCATGGCTCACCAGGTTGGACCTATTGGCAGAAATCATCAACTAGAGGCAAGATCTGCATGTAGCAAACCCGCTTAAGACTTTGATAAAGAATTCTGCTATCATATCAGGAGTCATTTAGAGGTAAACTCTTTGAATGACTGCACATTTAAACAGCACGTTTATGCCTTAGTTGGGATTTTGTTCTTCGTGCCAGTCAGAATAATGGCACCTGTTAAGTCCACACCCGTGGTCTCAAAGGGACAAATGTGTACTACTTATTCCCACGAGTGTTGGAGGTCCTGGGTAAGGTCACACCCGAGCATCATACCTCCTGCACACAACACGATTAAATTATGGATTTACAATCTGACGACCTTGCGGAAGCCAGTACTGTTGATCTAGTGAGGTGAGGGCCGGGGGAGCCGGTCGGCCGAGCGGACAGCACGCTGGACTTGTGATCCTGTGGCCCAGGGTTCGATTCCAGGCGCCAGCGAGAAACAATGGGCAGAGTTTCTTTCACCCTATGCCCCTGTTACCTAGCAGTAAAATAGGTACCTGGGTGTTAGTCAGCTGTCACGGACTGCTTCCTGGGGGTGGAGGCCTGGTCGAGGACCGGGCTGCGGGGACACTAAAAGCCCCGAAATCATCTCAAGATAACCTCAAGAAGGGTATCAGGAACCCCACCATGATGTGTGCAGGTTTCGTATATATGCAGCACACGCAGTCTGTGCACTTAATGTTTCTGGGGAAAAGAACCAATGGAGTTTCACATCTTAGTCAACATTTGTATACAGCACAGACTGCGTGTGCTACATATATACGAAACCTGCACACATCATGGTGGGGTTCATGATACCCTTCTTGAGGTTATCTTGAGATGATTTCGGGGCTTTTAGTGTCCCCGCGGCCCGGTCCTCGACCAGGCCTCCACCCCCAGGAAGCAGCCCGTGACAGCTGACTAACACCCAGGTACCTATTTTACTGCTAGGTAACAGGGGCATAGGGTGAAAGAAACTCTGCCCATTGTTTCTCGCTGGCGCCTGGAATCGAACCCTGGACCACAGGATCACAAGTCCAGCGTGCTGTCCACTCGGCCGACCGACTCCCTTTGTCGATCGATCAATCGACAGGGTCAATCCAAAGTTCGACAGGGTCAATCCAAAGTTCGACAGGGTCAATCCAAAGTTCGACAGGGTCAATCCAAAGTTCGACAGGGTCAATCCAAAGACCTAGGTTTTGCATGGAATTGGGGGGGGGGGTGAGATTTACTTAATTGTCCCCATAAGTTTGTATTTGGGTTTGTTTAACCCTATATTTGAGAGCCTCTGGAAATTTGTTTTATACAATTTTATTTAGAAACAAAAGCACATTCTAGGTGAGTCCAAATAGTTTAGTTAGAGTTGAATGCCAAGTATAATCAATCGCTTGAGTCGAGATGGATTCTGGTACTTCAGTGGGAGCTGTGGCATCGTCATTATAGCATGTGGATTTGGTCAGGCCACTAGTTACTGACTGGCCACTGGGGACCATTGAACAACATCTCGGCTCGTGAAAATTGTTTCAACATCAGTCCTCTTGACTGGTAGTGAGCTCGGTTTTGTTTTGTTGGTGCATATAGTAAAGTGTACCCTGCTAAGAGTTCATTAATTGGTCTTACTTGGCTGGTCATGTAACCAACTGTTACACTGTTTTACTGTTGTTGTTATGCACCCATTGGATCCTGGCCTCATTATCAGACCACACCACTGTCTTTTCCAAGTGGATATTGGTAAGTGCTTCATGCAGATATGAAGCCAGTCCTCACTCCTAGGAGTAAAGCTGTTAGTTCAAGGAGTGGAAATGGTCGATTCTTTAATGATATCACTCATATTAATAAGTTAGCTTGTTTAGTTACTAAATATGCCAGTGTCATAAGCTTTAGTGGAAGCATCACAGAATATATGTATACTTGTTGGTTGATTTTCATTTGATAAAATCTGAGAAAACTTGATTTTTTGTAGGGAGTTATGTTCCTTACTATCTCCCATTTCTCATCGAGATTTAGAATTAGAGGTTCAGCGAATCCTTTCAACCCAATGTTCCTGTACTAACATTTCACAATAAATACTTATGGGGACTCAGTAGTCCTAATGGGTCAAATGGTTTTCTGACCTTTAGTTAGGTTGTTTGGTTTTGTTATTTTACGTTTGTAATAACTTACAAGTTTACTATTATCAAAGAATCACACGTGTAAGCGTTATTGACTCCTACTTGTAGCTAGAGAGCCTTAGTTCTCACGTTTGGGTTTTGTATTATCCTGAAGCTTACCTGCTCTCAATACCATACTACCATTTTGCAATTTAAAAACAGTTTACACTTGGCCAAGCAAAGAAGGATAAATAGTTAGGGAACTTAGTGGAATCGTGAGACGGAAAACAGCAAGAACTGCCCAAAATGACGCTATGAAACTTTCGGCAGAGTATGCTGGGAAATTTTTGCTTGGCGTCCACGTATCTCGTATGATGTACACCAATTTGGGATATGCTCGACTGTAATGACATCGACACCCTCCTTCCCTGAGCCAAGGAGAAAATTATAATATATGAATTAAGGGCTCTAAATTCAAATTGTTTATAAATCGAACTTAAACCATTAATTCAATGGATTTTTAAATAATTATTTATTTTCTTCATACTGTTTTAATAAAAACTTAACAAGAAACAACTTCAGTTTTCCAATTATCTCTCGCTATCTCTAGTGGTGTGACGTAGGAGTCAGCTGACAACACCACATATGAGTGTTGCGTTACTTCCCTGCTCCATATTATTATATTATTAGGTTTAATCTGAAACATATTCTTATAGTAATTGAACTTAATATTTAATATTTAAGAATTATTTATAGTTAAGGAAACCCCTTTACATTTAATGTGGAATTATTTCCCAC
This sequence comes from Procambarus clarkii, assembly GCF_040958095.1. Classification (NCBI taxonomy): domain Eukaryota; kingdom Metazoa; phylum Arthropoda; class Malacostraca; order Decapoda; family Cambaridae; genus Procambarus; species Procambarus clarkii. Next base: position 55,742,059 of record NC_091151.1, on the reverse strand, counting down.
GGGGATCTTTCTTAGGATTTCTGCATTGTGGCATGGACTCTGGAAGTACCTTCCATTGATATATTTCCCTCTTCTAGTGGGATACTTGAATGATATATTTACCCATACCTTCCTCTCCTCTATCACACGACTTGATAATTATCCAGGACGGACCGAAACGTCGTCGTTTCTTTATTTTCTGATGCGTGCTTTGGTCATCATATCATCAGCCAAGTTAGTGTAACTTCTCATCTGTGTGATAGGGTTCTCTTCGAGTCTTCTTATCTTCTCATTTGCTGCTTTCAGATCTTGCAGACTGCTTAATGTTTCCTTCATGTCTCGCAGCTTCCCTTCTGATTTCCCCCATACTTAGGCAAACATCTCCTTAATTGATTCACTCTGACCTTCCGCTACACCAGTGATTTTTCTCCTATCAATGTTTGTTCACTTTCCTGCTATATTGGCATTAAGATAACCAGTGAGGGGGTAGAGAAAGAGCGAGAGTGTAAAAGTGTAGTAGAGAGATATAGTAGTAGAGAATGATAGAGATAGTGAATTATATATATATATATATATATATATATATATATATATATATATATATATATATATATATATATATATATATATTGATTTTTATTCATATAAATGACTGGAACAATTTCTGTAGTGAGATAAATCTAAAAATTAATATTAAAAATTTAATTCCTTAGGCAAGGCTAATTTTGCTTAATTGTGTAATTGTAAGCGCGCGCTGATACGAACCAGTGATTTCGCTGCAATAATTACATTCTTTAATTTACTATAAATTATAGATATGGACCTCTCGACAGCTAGGTAAGAGCAAAAATTTGACCCTGCGGGTAACATTCTCTAAAAGCAAATTATTTGAGGAAACCGGCCAAATGGGCGCCTGGCAGCTGGGTGGACAGCGCTTCAGATTCGTAGTCCTGAAGTTCCGGGTTCGGTCCCCGGTGGAGGCGGAGACAAATGTTTCTTTCACCCTGATGCCCCTGTTACCTAGCAGTAAATAGGTACCTGGGAGTTAGACAGCTGCTACGGGCTGCTTCCTGTGGGGGGGGGGGGGCTGTGTAGCAAAAAGGTGGCCTGGTCGAGGACCGGGCCACAGGTACTGGGGTACCCTGTCATGTCTGGTGGACCTGGGCATTGCCGGGCACCCCATCATGTCTGTGGTGGACCTGGGCACTGCCGGGCACCCCATCATGTCTGTGGTGGACCTGGGCACTGCCGGGCACCCCATCATGTTTGTGGTGGACCTCGGCACTGCCGGGTACCCCATCATGTCTGTGGTGGACCTGGGCACTGCCGGGCACCCCATCATGTCTGTGGTGGACCTGGACACTGCCGGGTATCCCATCATGTCTGGTGGACCTGGGCACTGCCGGGTACCCGATCATGTCTGGTGGACCTGGGCACTGCCGGGTACCCCATCATGTCTGGTGAACCTGGGCACTGCCGGGTACCCGTCATGTCTGGTGGACCTGGGCACTGCCGGGTACCCGATCATGTCTGGTGGACCTGGGCACTGCCGGGTACCCCATCATGTCTGGTGGACCTGGGCACTGCCGGGTACCCCATCATATCTGTGGTGGACCTGGGCACTGCCGGGTACCCGTCATGTCTGGTGGACCTGGGCACTGCCGGGTATCCCATCATGTCTGTGGTGGACCTGGGCACTGCAGGGCACCCCACCATGTCTGGTGGACCTGAGCACTGCCGGGTATCCCATCATGTCTGTGATATAATCGAAGGCGTGTTGACTCGGACCATCCAGCTACGGTCACTAATTTCCACAGGATTCCAGTTAGAAAAATTAATACTGTTAATTCAGATTGAAAGGTCCGATTATACGTGATCAATTGTGCAAGTAAATAAACTGGTAATGAGTTACCACACTTAGTAAATACAGCCATAAAAATACATAACACAAATTGTGTAAAGGTTGAAGGTGAGTAACCAAGGGCTTAAAGAAGTAAGTGAATTACTTGAGCAAGATTTAGTGGTAATGCCATTAGCAAGTGAAGGGCTGTGGCCACCTCATTAGTGGGCTTCCCGCTAAGGAAGTTGTGCCATTTACTAGTGATGGCTTCATTTCTCAAACGGCCTCCAAAACCTTCCTAGTGCTCGGTCTCTCTTCAAGTGGTTTCCTTCCACGAAATTATAATTACACACGACGCCCAGACCCGCCTGAATGATGTTAGGAGCCGTTATCACAGGCTGCATCTCTCTCTCTAACTCATCCTTCCTGTTTATATATTTACTACATGGACAATATCTCTCTCCCTCTCTCTCTCTCTCTCTCTCTCTCTCTCTCTCTCTCTCTCTCTCTCTCTCTCTCTCTCTCTCTCTCTCTCTCTCTCTCCTGTTCTCTCTCTTGCTCCTCTCTTGCTCTCTCTCTCTCTCTCTCTCTCTCTCTCTCTCTCTCTCTCTCTCTCTCTCTCTCTCTCTCTCTCTCTCTCTCGCTCTCTCTCTCTCTCTCTCTCTCTCTCTCTCTCTCTCTCTCTCTCTCTCTCTCTCTCTCTCTCTCTCTCTCTAGTTCTCTCTATTGCTCCTCTCTTGCTCTCGCTCGTTCTCTCTCTCGTTCTTGCTTTCTCTCGTTCTCTCTCTCTCTCTCTCTCTCTCTCTCTCTCTCTCTCTCTCTCTCTCTCTCTCTCTCTCTCTCTCTCTCTCTCTCTCTCTCTCTCTCTCTCTCTCTCATTTAATTTGACTTTCTCCATCAATTCCTCCATCTCCACGTCTCTCACTCCCTCCCATTCTGTCTCGTACCCCTCTCTTATTCTGCCTGTCTCCCTCCCTCTCAATCTTTCTCACATTGTGCAAAAGTGTTCAAGGTAATATTCAATCAACTACGTCCATGTTGACTCAATGTTCCAGCATTTTATATTTCATTGGAGTGATGGGATGCGGATCAGTCGACGATCCATCTTAAAGACAGACATTTTGGGATGATCCCAAAAACCCTATTGCACTTGGCATACAGTCTTAAGTGACCTTGCAAAGTTTAGTGAGGCTATCCCCGAGTGTCTGCTATCCACCTTGGGAAAGGCAGACAAGCAGACATTCTCGCTTACAGAATTAGGTATATTTATCTGTCAATATACAGGACTGCTAGAGGGGTTACCCTTTCTCCCATCTATTCCTCTACCATCCATCTATCTGTCTATTCTATCCAAATATCTGTCGATCCATTTGTCTATCCAGTTATCTACCCAATTGTCTATCAATCCATCGATGGATGAATATATTTATCAAATCTACAGAAGCCGTGATGAGGATTCGAATCTATGCCTTGGGTGTTCCCAGGCACGCTCTAGTCGACTGCGACACAACATGGTCAAAAGAAAGAGGAGCCGTCAGAGGTAGAGCTGCTGGACAACAGAGCTCAAGTGCTTGGGGGGAGTTTAGTGAAATTTAGTGGTTCAGCTTCATTGGAAGCCTCGAGATCCTTGTGGGTGCAGTAGTACCCAAGGTTGCAATTCTGTTGACCATGTCGTGGCGCAGTCAACTAGAGCGTGCCTTTGGAACACCCACCACATAGGTTCGAATCCTCATCACGGCTCCTGTGGATTTGTTCATTGATATATAACGATAATGGCATTTATCTGTGTAATATATTTATCATTAACCAAATCATCTACCCATCTTTCCATCAGTGCGTATCCATCTATCCATTCATCTATACATCCATCCATCAATCTATCCATCCACCTATTCCCCCATCTATCCACATATAGATACATCAATTAATGCATCCATCTTTCCATCCATCAATCTTTCTATCCAATGATATGTGCATCCATATATCAATTATCCTATCTATTTATTTCACTATCTATCTATCTATCCATGAATCTATCTATATATCAGTCAATCTGTCCAGCTATCCATTCATCTAATATTATCTATCTATCTATCTATCTATCTATCTATCTATCTATCTATCTATCTATCTATCTATCTATCTATCTATCTATCTATCTATCTATTTATCTATCTATCTATCTATCTATCTATCTATCTGTCCATCCATCTATCTGTCCATCCATCTATCTCTCCACCTTTCCTTCTATCTATCTACTTACTGATCTCCCTATCCATTTATCAGTCAATGTACCCATCCATCCATCGATGTATCAATCAATCAATCCCCATATCAATCTATTTTTATCTCTTCAGATGTACCATCTGTCTGTCTAACTCTGGCCTTATCTATCTCGGTCTCTTTTTCTGTCTATCTGTCTGTTCACTTGTTCTCATAACAAATGTAATTGTCTAATGTGTGGTTCAAGTTCAAGTACGTTTATTATGACAAGAAAATACATCTCAAAGGGATAGAGAAAATTAGGCTATTTCTTCCCTCCTCAATGTGTGGTTGGCGCCAGTGAGAGGGGCTTAGTGATGTGAAATACTACAAAAAGATAGTTACCCCGTACTCTGACAAAGGGCTGTGGATTAAGAAACCCTCAATGCTGTGAAGGAATCGTCTGTTTTATGTGAGTACGGGCAAGTTACCAGAGACATCTTGTATGAATCGGAAGTAGATAAGAGGTGCCGGGGCACACGGCTTTCTAAGCTCCTTAAACACTGTTAGAACAAAAGTTTCAGCTACCGCCACACTGACACTAGCCCCTATTGTTGTGTGTGTGATTTGTCTGTACGTGTTAGTATCAAAGTATAAGAGTGTGATCCAGCGGTATGTAGTATCCAGAGCCTCTAACAGGACTCTGGCAGGTGGTCGCCAGACCCCTGCGTCATGCAGCTCACAATGAATCTGTCCTTTGTGTGTGTCAAAGAAGGCCGCTACTCGTCATGCGACCTCCCTCTGCGGAATGCTAGGGTATAAAGACACTATGTTCGGAGAAAAGAGGCTCGACCCCAGTGGAATAAGCTCTCGTGGATTGACAATTTTGCCAGGAAATCTGTTGTGTCATTTAGTCATTCCGGTAAAACGCCCAAAGGTGGCATTTTGAAGTGCCGTGCACACTGGGCCTACAGGCATTGTCGGCGCCGTGCAACCGATTACTGCAGATCTTTCTGTCAATATCTGTTTTACTATGTTTATGGATTTGTAGATTTTGGGCAGAAAATATGGTGGCGGCATTTCACATGCAAATGTTATGAACACATCTCTGACCGCGGCTGTAAAGAATCTTGCCCCTCCCCTCCTCTTCATCTGTGTTAGGATAAAATTTTAATATCAGATTTCTACTCCTCTTGCGAGCATGTTCTAGTTATATATTCGGGGTTTGTATCGGTTGGTATGTGGTTACATCCTCCAGCTGGCGGAGACCCTCTCGTCTATAGTTTGCGGTTCTGCTTTGTCTGCTGGTTTACCACAATGTCCACTCTATCTTGAAGTCACATAAGCACGCCCTCTCCACTCTGGTAAAGTTTTGTTTGACCTTACAAAGCAATATTTCCCTTGGCATCAGCCCATTTACTTCTATTAACTACAAACCCCTATTGTTATTGTTTTAGATTCAGCTACTCAGAACAAAAAGTTACAAGTAGCACGGGCTATGGTGAGCCTGTAAGTGGAAGCTCCTTGGGGCCATTATCTGTATCAATAGCTGATACTAGAGATATGTTAATGAATGGGGGGTCTCATGGTGGAGTCTTCAGTTGTGTGTGTGTCTGGTAGCACGCAGTCAGTTGCGTGAGTGTATGGTAGAAACCAGTCAGTTCTGTGAGTGTCTGGTAGCACCCAGTCAGTTGTGTAAGTGTCTGGTAGCAGACAGTCAGTTGTGTAAGTGTATGGTAGCACCCAGTCAGTTGTGTGAGTGTCTGGTAGCACCCAGTCAGTTGTGTGAGTGTCTGGTAGCAGCCAGTCAATTGTGTGAGTGTCTGGTAGCATCCAGTCAGTTGTGTGAGTGTCTGGTAGCAGGCAGTCAGTTGTGTGAGTGTCTGATACCACCCAGTCAGTTGTGTGAGTGTCTGGTAGCACCCAGTCAGTTGTATGAGTGTCTGGTAGCACTCAGTCAGTTGTGTGAGTATCTGGTAACATCCAGTCAGTTGTGTGAGTGTCTGGTAGAAGGCAGTCAGTTGTGTGAGTGTCTGGTACCACCCAGTCAGTTGTGTGAGTGTCTGGTAGCACCCAGTCAGTTGTATGAGTGTCTGATAGCACCCAGTCAGTTGTATGAGTGTCTGGTAGCAGGCAGTCAGTTGTGTGAGTGTCTGGTAGCACCCAGTCAGTTGTATGAGTGTCTGATAGCACCCAGTCAGTTGTATGAGTGTCTGGTAGCACCCAGTCAGTTGTGTGAGTGTCTGATAGCACCCAGTCAGTTGTGTGAGTGTCTGGTAGCAGGCAGTCAGTTGCGTGAGTATCTGGTAGCACCCAGTCAGTTGTGTAAGTGACTGGTAGCACCCAGTCAGTTGTGTGAGTGACTGGTAGCACCCAGTCAGTTGTGCAAGTGACTGGTAGCACCCAGTCAGTTGTGTGAGTGTCTGGTAGCACCCAATTCAGTTGTGTGAGTGTATGGTAGCCCCCAGTCAGTTGTGTGAGTGTCTGATAGCACCCAGTCAGTTATGTGAGTGTATGGTAGCCCCCAGTCAGTTGTGTGAGTGTCTGGTAGCACCCAGTCAGTTATGTGAGTGTCTGGTAGCACCCAGTCAGTTGTGTGAGTGTCTGGTAGCATCCAGTCAGTTGTGTGAGTGTCTGGTAGCATCCAGTCAGTTGTGTGAGTGTCTGGTAGCAGGCAGTCAGTTGTGTGAGTGTCTGATTCCACCCAGTCAGTTGTGTGAGTGTCTGATAGCACCCAGCCAGTTGTGTGAGTGTCTGGTAGCACCCAGTCAGTTGTGTGAGTGACTGGTAGCACCCAGTCAGTTGTGCAAGTGTCTGGTAGCACCCAGTCAGTTGTGTGAGTGACTGGTAGCACCCAGTCAGTTGTGCAAGTGTCTGGTAGCACCCAGTCAGTTGTGTGAGTGTCTGGTAGCAGTCAGTCAGTTGTGTGAGTGTCTGGTGCACACAGTCAGTTGTGTGAGTGTCTGGTGCACACAGTCAGTTGTGTGAGTGTCTGGTGCACACAGTCAGTTGTGTGAGTGTCTGGACCACACAGTCAGTTGTGTGAGTGTCTGGTAGCACACAGTCAGTTGTGTGAGTGTCTGGTAGCAGACAGTCAGTTGTGGGAGTGTCTGGACCACACAGTCAGTTGTGTGAGTGTCTGGACCACACAGTCAGTTGTGTGAGTGTCTGGTAGCAGACAGTCAGTTGTGTGAGTGGATTAAAGTAATCCCGCGCATTACTTGTGTGTTTCAGCACTTTGTGTGTTGAGTAATAATTACACATGGACGTGGTGTATGTGAGTCAGTGTACTAAGTGTTCATTTATCTGGCTCAGTTGAGACTAGCGTGTTTCCTTATACTCAGTAGAGTTGTCCGCGTGACCAGGTAGAACAGTGATTTAATTGAGCATATATCATTTGCTAATGTGCAATCTTCTCCAGGAATTGATATATGCCATTGCTGTATACTTTGATTATACTTCAGTGTGCAGATTAGTTATCTTGAGTGTTGATTAGTTATCATTAGTTATCTTGAGTGTACTTGTAAGTTCAGGTTGTGGCTTGCAAGTAGTGTACAAAGCATCTACGCTGTCCCCATCCTGCTGGATTATGCGTTGCCTAGCTGTTGCTGGCGTGATACTGTTATTTAACGTAACAAAAGCCCAAGTGTTATAGTGTTACGTTTCATGAATAAACTTATATATTGTATTATATTCAGTTTTCAATTAACTACTTCCTACTTCTCTCCTACAACATCATTAGTCTACTGAAGTAATTCTTGGCTCCATCTATAGGGTAGTGCTGCCACAACCTGCATCACTACAGTTGATGTGTGACCCCATAACGTCTTACATCTTCTAGCGACAGTCATTTGAGCAGGACGACAACCCGCGATGCAAGATTACGATATCCTCGGGGAAGAGATTATTACTCTGTGTCATTCTGCAATTGACGTGTAAATATCTTGTTGCTTGCTCTAGTACTTGCTTCCATCACCAGCCCAGTAACAGCCGGTGACCTAGTGTTGTGCCCGGCGCTTTCCCGAGTGTTGCAAAGTGTTGCAAAAATTTAATCTGTCAATCCCTCTGGATAACTCTGTGTGGGGCTACTGCAAGATGCAAAGGGAACTTGCCGGTCTCCGTGAGAACCAAGTCAATACAGTGTCCACCATGATATTTATAGCAACATGGTTTTTGAAACCTCGCACTGCACTAATGTTCATTACCTGTGATCACTTCCCAGTGGAACGACTCATGACACCAAAAAGTTCTAGTTTTCCACACTCACAGCACTTCTTACCATGAGCAGGGCAGGCGGTAGCACCAGCTGTGAGTCGATAATCACCTCCACAGTGATGACAATTGTTGCTGATATCCTCTGATGTGGGTATGTGGGATTTTTCCTAGCAGGCTGTAATGTGTTTTTATTATATTTACTTATTTAATTACTTATTGAATTACTTTATATTTATTATTTAGTTTAAAAAGTGGACTGTATTTTAATATGTATCCTGTTAGGTGTTTACCTGTTTACAAGTAGGGGGGGGGGGGCGGTTAATGTACATAACTTATACCACAATTTGTGGTTATAAATAACCTACAATATAAAGTGTGTTATTACTATTATAAAATGATAATGTTGTATTGTAAAATTATAATAGGTTAGTATAGCATGTTAAAAGAAGCCTCAGCTGATATGGTTGAGTGAGAGCTAGTTTTCAAATCTCAGACTGGTTTGCCACATGTGGACCCTCTGGTCATGTTAATGGCGGTTGTTGGGGCAGCCAGCGCCTGTAAGACGTCTGTATACTATCTCGCAGGTGTGACATCTCTCTGGCATGTCTCATAGATCACTAGCTTATCTGCCAACAAGTTAGACTGTGACAACTGCACAAAACATGTAAGGTACAGGTGTGACATAATAAATTTGTGATGTAATATAATAATACAACCCATCCTCCGAATTGACAGTACGATTTAATACTAAGTGTAATAAGTACACTTTCTTACTGTCATAAACAGTGCATAATTGCACTTAGGGGGCTGTTACATTTACCCAACTCCCTCCCCCGATTTAATTATCCTCGTTTTCTGTTAAGCCACTCAGAATTTTAGGACGAAGATTTCATCTTCAATTGGCTATACACAAGTTTTAAATATCAGGAATTTCTTTTTCAGGTTTATTAAACAACATAGATTTTATGCAAAATTTTAAAATATCCTGAGTTAATTTACAATTTATTGATATATTTTAGTTTTGTTTTATTAGTTTTATAAAACTGTAATATCAATATAGCTATAAGTTAAGTACTAATTGTAATTAGGAAGCAATAAAATTATTATCTTCAAAAACTAAGACGGTTAGGTGAGGTTGTGGTTTTCTATTCAGTTTTTCAGGTAAACTCAAATATTCACAATATATTTGACAGTACGATTTAATACTAAGTGAAAATAAGTACAATTCCTAACTGCTATGAATAGTACATAATTGCACTTATTTGTCTTCTTACATTTACCACCCCATTTTTGGAGGACCGGCTGAATAATAAGGCTTACTCTTGGTGTAGTAGTCTCCCTACTGCATAACGATAAATTCCTACACTAATAATGTCCAAAATTATGTGCAATAGAAATACCGAGAGCTGATCTTCCCTTCTTATGGATGAGGTCACTGAGGCAATAATCACGGCGGCCGATTGAAATATCAATCTTTGTCGGGAGTGTATCGGACCCCAGGGAACCTCCCTAGTGGAATTGAAATTGAAATAAGTTTATTGAGGTAAAATACTTAGGTTCACGTTCATTCCTGGAGGCAGCTGCTTACCCGCAGCGGCGTCTCCCCAAATTATGGTTCTATTTGTGTTTATTCTATTATTTGACAATAGGAGGAAGTCCATTGGTTTATGGTACATTTCTTCAAGTTAAAGGATTGAAAAAAAACTTTTCAATTAATTCTAATGCTTAAACTGTTGTTTTAATGATACGAGATGTAGCAGATAATTAATTTTCTGTAATCCCTTCACGACTAAGTAATGTAACTAGTATAACCAGGTTTGCTGGATATATATATGGGTTCTAGAAATGTTAGTACACAGCATTAGTATGTTATGTGTCAAACTTCCGACACGTTTGTGTTGCCGGGGCGGTGCTCCTTGATTCCTGTTGTGGTCTTTGGCTCAAAAGTTTGTTGGGGTTATCATGATAGTCGCTTTGATGACGGAGTGCTCTCTGAACCTTACATATCTGTACATAATTATGAGTACCGGCAGCACTGCACTCCATGACACGAACGGTCTCATCCATGTGACGAACAATGTCCAGTGTTTTGTTTAGAGAGTTCATCATCAACGAACAAACTGACGATGAGCAGGTGGCGGCCGTAGACGAGAGTGGTAATGATCTGTACTTCCAGTGGGAAGTTGTTTGGCTCTGCTCAAATGCACGGTATCCGTGTTGTTACTCTCCAGGTTTGTTATATCCAGTTAATTTGGCTTTGTCAGTGTCAATATCTTTCTCAGCACCAGTGTCTTTCAGTGTGAAAGTGTCACAAACTCTATTCCTACATAATGAAGTAAAATGACTTAGTTTCTTTGAACATTTTTGATGTCTGGAACAAAGTAGACACATTTCAAACCTTTAAATCTATTTGGTCCATCTCGGGGCAGATTAGTCTGTTCACATTGAGGACCAAATACAGGAAACTAGTGTTCATTTGCAATTTATAATGATTGAATATGAATTAATTTTAAAGATCATTTGACTAATACACTGTAACTACCTTAATTTTGCCAAGTACTCAAGCATTGCAATGCAAATTTTCATTCACAATGTACAACACAACAGCAAACTATTCATGTGGACAAGTGGTGGAGTTCTATATTAAGGCAAAGCAGCACATGTCAACAATGTTATTTGATAAGAATTCTACACTGGCAACACAGCAGAGTTGACAGCATGATCAGCATGATGATTTCTGCACCAGAGCGTTGTGTTGCTCATAACTTCCGACGGCATATAGTTCAGCTCACAACAAAACAAGAGATTCGCTGGTGCACAGCCTCGGTCAGCTCACAGCCTCGGTCAGCTCACATCCTCGGTCAGCTCACATCCTCGGTCAGCTCAGAAACTCGGTCAGCTCACAGCCTCGGTCAGCTCACAGCCTCGGTCAGCTCAGAAACTCGGTCAGCTCACATCCTCGGTCAGCTCAGAAACTCGGTCAGCTCACAGCCTCGGTCAGCTCACAGCCTCGGTCAGCTCAGAAACTCGGTCAGCTCACAGCCTCGGTCAGCTCACAGCCTCGGTCAGCTCAGAAACTCGGTCAGCTCACATCCTCGGTCAGCTCAGAAACTCGGTCAGCTCACAGCCTCGGTCAGCTCACAGCCTCGGTCAGTTCACAGCCTCGCTCAGCTCACATCCTCGGTCAGCTCACATCCTCGGTCAGCTCAGAAACTCGGTCAGCTCACAGCCTCGGTCAGCTCACAGCCTCGGTCAGCTCAGAAACTCGGTCAGCTCACAGCCTCGGTCAGCTCACAGCCTCGGTCAGCTCAGAAACTCGGTCAGCTCACATCCTCGGTCAGCTCAGAAACTCGGTCAGCTCACAGCCTCGGTCAGCTCACAGCCTCGGCCAGCTCACAGCCTCGGTCAGCTCACAGCCTCGGTCAGCTCACAGCCTCGGTCAGCTCACAGCCTCGGCCAGCTCACAGCCTCGGTCAGCTCAGAAACTCGGTCAGCTCACAGCCTCGGTCAGCTCACAGCCTCGGTCAGCTCAGAAACTCGGTCAGCTCACAGCCTCGGTCAGCTCACAGCCTCGGTCAGCTCAGAAACTCGGTCAGCTCACATCCTCGGTCAGCTCAGAAACTCGGTCAGCTCACAGCCTCGGTCAGCTCACAGCCTCGGCCAGCTCACAGCCTCGGTCAGCTCACAGCCTCGGTCAGCTCACAGCCTCGGTCAGCTCACAGCCTCGGCCAGCTCACAGCCTCGGTCAGCTCACAGCCTCGGTCAGCTCACAGCCTCGGTCAGCTCACAGCCTCGGTCAGCTCACAGCCTCGGTCAGCTCGCAGCAAACATTTTCTCGTTTTCAGAACGTGAAAAAAACAACATTTGATTGTTTTAATTACTTTTTAAACTACGTTTTATACATGTATTCCGAGAATTTGTAAACACGAGTATAAAACGTGAGGCCATAACGTTTTTATGACACCCGTTTTTAATGTTTGAATAACGAATATTCTAATTATTAATTATTGGAATACATATCTTTATTTAATTTAAAAAACAGAAAGACAGACAAGGAGAGACAGAAAGAGAAAACAGAGTCAGAAAAAGAGAGAGACACAGAGAAAGGCAGACAGAGGTACAATGGGAGAGAGATGCAATGAGAGACAGATAGAAAGAAACAGGGGAGAAACAAATAGTGAGAGAGACTGCAGAATGAGAGAGGAGAGAAACAAAGGGGGAGTGCTGGGAGGTTAGAGGAAAGAGACAAAGAAAGAGAGCGAGAACAGAGAGAGGAGACAGAGAACGAGCGAGACCGAAAGACAGAGAGGGAGAGAGAGATCAAGAGAGACAGAGACAGAGTTAGACAGAAAGAGAGAGATGGAGAGTAACAAAGGGAGACAGAATGAGAAAGGGAGAGGCAAAGAGAGATGAGAGAACAGAGAGAGAGAGAGAGAGAAAGGGAGTTGAGAAAGAGAGGAGAGAGAAGGGGGTGGAGAGACAGGAGAGAGATAGGAGAGAAAGAGAGAGAGAGAGAGAGAGAGAGAGATAGTGACAGAGAAAGAGAGAGAGAGAGAGTGAGAGAGAGAGAGAGAAAGAGAGAGAGAGAGAGAGAGAGAGAGAGAGAGAGAGAGAGAGAGAGAGAGAGAGAGAGAGAGAGATAGTGACAGAGAAAGAGAGAGAGAGAGAGTGAGAGAGAGAGAAAGAGAGAGAGAGAGAGAGAGAGAGAGAGAGAGAGAGAGAGAGAGAGAGAGAGAGAGAGAGAGAGAGAGAGAGAGAGAGAGAGAGAGAGAGAGATAGTGACAGAGAAAGAGAGAGAGAGAGAGAGAGAGAGAGAGAGAGAGAGAGAGAGAGAGAGAGAGAGAGAGAGAGAGAGAGAGAGACAGACAGACAGACAGACAGACAGACAGACAGACAGACAGACAGAGACGGAATGAGTGAATAAGTTTGAGACCACACTAGGAAACAGTGAGAGCAAGAGACGTTGGCAGACAGACAGATAAATGGATAAAAATAGAAAGAGATAGAGAGACACAGACAGACAGACAGATGGAGAGAGAATGACAGACAATCGATGAACAGAAACAAAAGAAAGATAGAAAAGACAGAGAAGGAGAGAATAGGATACAGACAAAAAATTGAGTGAAAAACAGGCAGAAAGAAAGAAAGATGGAGAGAGACAAACAAGTAGATAGAAAGAGACAGACAGACAGACAAGGCAAAAGAAAAGAGACTGATAGACAGAGAAAAAGATAGACAAAGGTACAAGGACATGCAAGAAGACAGTGAGAGGCGATAGACATGGTGGCGGTGACGGCTGTGACGGAGGTGGCTATGGCAGTGCTGAAGGCTGTTGTGGTGGCAGCTCTGGCAGTGCTGAAGGCTGTTGTGGTGGCAGCTATGGCAGTGCTGAAGGCTGTTGTGATGGCAACTATTGCACTTTTGAAAGCTGTTGTGGTGGCAGCTATGGCAGTGCTGCCGGCTATTGAGGTGGCAGCTATGGCAGTGCTGAAGGCTGTTGTGGTGGCAGCTATGGCAGTGCTGAAGGCTGTTGTGGTGGCAGCTATGGCAGTGCTGATGGCATCTATGGCAGTGCTGAAGGCAGTTGTAGTTGCATCTATGGCAGTGCTGAAGGCTGTTGTGGTGGCAGCTATGGCAGTGCTGAAGGTAGTTGTGGTGGCAGCTCTGGCAGTGCTGACGGCTGTTGTGGTGGCAGCTATGGCAGTGCTGAAGGCTGTTGTGATGGCAACTATTGCACTTTTGAAAGCTGTTGTGGTGGCAGCTATGGCAGTGCTGACGGCTGTTGTGGTGGCAGCTATGGCAGTGCTGAAGGCTGTTGTGGTGGCAGCTCTGGCAGTGCTGACGGCTGTTGTGGTGGCAGCTATGGCAGTGCTGACGGCTGTGGCAGCTAGGTGGCTATGGCAGTGCTGAAGGCTGTTGTGGTGGCAGCTATGGCAGTGCTGATGGCATCTATGTCAGTGCTGATGGCATCTATGGCAGTGCTGAAGGCAGTTGTAGTGGCATCTATGGCAGTGCTGACTGCTGTTGTGGTGGCAGCTATGGCAGTGCTGACTGCTGTTGTGGTGGCAGCTATGGCAGTGCTGACTGCTGTTGTGGTGGCAGCTATGGCAGTGCTGAAGGCTGTTGTGGTGGCGGCTATGGCAGTGCTGAAGGCTGTTGTGGTGGCGGCTATGGCAGTGCTGAAGGCTGTTGTGGTAGCAGCTATGGCACTTTTGAAGGCGCTTGTGATGCCAGCTATGGCAGTGCTGACGGCTGTTGTGGTGGCAGCTATGGCAGTTTTGAAGGTTGTTGTGATGGCAGCTATGGCAGTGCTGACGGCTGTTGTGATGGCAGCTATGGCAGTGCTGACGGCTGTTGTGGTGGCAGCTATGGCAGTGCTGACGGCTGTTGTGATGGCAGCTATGGCAGTGCTGACGGCAGTTGTGGTGGCAGCTATGGCAGTGCTGACGGCTGTTGTGGTGGCAGCTATGGTAGTGCTGAAGGCTGTTGTCGTGGCAGCTATGGCAGTGCTGAAGGCTGTTGTGATGGCAGCTATGGCAGTGCTGAAGGCTGTTGTGGTGGCAGCTATGGCAGTGTTGAAAGCTGTTGTGGTGGCAGCTCTGGCAGTGCTGAAGGCTGTTGTGGTGGCAGCTCTGGCAGTGCTGAAAACTGTTGTGGTGGCAGCTCTGGCAGTGCTGAAGGCTGTTGTGGTGGCAGCTACGGCAGTGCTGAAGGCTGTTGTGGTGGCAGCTATGGCAGTGCTGAAGGCTGTTGTGGTGGCAGCTATGGCAATGCTGACGGCTGTTGTGGTGGCAGCTCTGGCAGTGCTGACGGCTGTTGTGGTGGCAGCTACGGCAGTGCTGACGGCTGTTGTGGTGGCAGCTCTGGCAGTGCTGACGGCTGTTGTGGTGGCAGCTACGGCAGTGCTGACGGCTGTTGTGGTGGCAGCTCTGGCAGTGCTGACGGCTGTTGTGGTGGCAGCTACGGCAGTGCTGACGGCTGTGGCGGCTGCTGCAGCGAGGACGGCTGTGACAGTGATGGCGGGGGTGGCTGTGTTGGGTGAACAGCCTACACCTGTGATAGTGTCATGGTCAGCCCAGAGCCTCGGTCAGCTCACAGTCTCGGTCATCTCACAGCCTCGGTCAGCTCATAGCCTCGGTCAGCTCACTATACCTCGGTCAGCTCACATCTTCGGGCAGCTGAGAGCCTCGGTCCAGCCCGTCCTCCAAACAAAGACCCGAAAGTGATTCCATCCACCCGCCTAACCCCTTGTTTATGAATGAAGAACAGTTTATACACGACTCACAACAGGTGACGTCCGAACACTCCCAGAACAAGTGCTTCACTGACGAATTTTGTTCGAACCACAACGATGTAAAGGCTTCACCCACTTACTTCAAATGCAGCCCGTCCTCCAAACAAAGATCCAAAAGTTATTCCATGCACCCGTCAAACCCCCTGTTTATGAATGAAAAGCGGTTTACACACGACTCACAACTGCTGACGTTCGAACATATCCGGAACAAGTGCTTCACTGACGAATTTTGTTCGACTCACAACGCTATAAATGCTTCACCCACGTACTACAAATACAAATAATCGCCAACAGAACCTAAACACCTAACCTAACCTATCCTATGCCTATATATGCACAATATGCTAATATATTATAATATTAATTTATACTTGAGAAAATTCCCGTTTTGAATGAACAGCATATTAAAATTTATAAATGCGTCTGTGGGGTTGACCGCTGGATGTAATGGACTTGAGTCGAGGACGGGTTGTCAAATGCAAATAATCGCCAACAGAACCTAAACACCTAACCTATTCCTATATATGCACAATATGCTAATATATTATAATATTAATTGATATTTGAGAATATTGTCGTTTTGAATGAACAGCAGGAGGCCTGGTTGACGACCGGGCCGCGGGGACGCTAAGCCCCGGAAGCACCTCAAGGTAGCATGTAAACATTTACGAATGCGTCTGAGGGGTCGACCGTTGGATGTAATGGACTTGAGTCGAGGACGGGTTGCTTGGTCAGCTCACAGCCTCGGTCAGCTCACAGCTTAAATCTGCAAACACCTTAATTTAGCATTCAGTAGGAGTGTGGTACTCACAGACCAGGCGCTACGTGTTCCTCTCGTCGCTCTCCTCCCCGGTCGAAACAGCTATACTTCCCTCTTGTTTATTTTGCAAGTTGATTACCCATGTTCACTGTTTGTCCCTGTCGCCAGTGTGGTGTTCCATGGAGCTGTGGCTGGTCGCAGCTGTAAGGTGGACGTGTGGCTATTGCATGGTTATTGACTTTACATGACAAGCAGAGGGCCAAGGGGTGGGGCGTTCTGTTCTCTGTGTTTACTTGGACGGCTTATGAAACGCAATCCCTTCAGTCCCGTCAGTCCCGCAGGCGTGCAGCATCGTTTGAGTGAACATGGCAGGGCAGAGCTGGCACTCATCGGGTACTGCGAGATGGTGGTGTGCTCGCAGCTTTTTCTGATTCGTATGTTCTGAATATTCTTATACCAGAATTTTTTCTTTGGAAATTACCTAATCAAGAAGGGACTTGAGTATTCATATCATGAAAATATATGAAATATATATTTTATGATTGCAACAAAATAGGAATCAGGTATATGCATATTTTTAAGGGGTTTTACCGTGATTTTCATGTTGGTAATTATATGTGATGATGTTTTGAGCTATAAACCAATAACGCCAAAATTTAAGTGTAAAAAACTGCTAGCAGTAAACCACTTGACGACCTCACAATTTATATAATTAAATATCCATTTAAATGAGTTTGAACCTACAAACAGGTTTGACATGAGAGATTAACCTCAGCCAAATGTCACTGTCGCATCTCACATATAGGAACACAGTCGATGAAGCAAAAGATTAGTTTTTTCAACGGCCTCCAGGGGGCTACACTACCCACTCTCTTCGTCAAACCCTGGAATATAACCCCTCTTACGACAGATAACTTATGATTATAACCCCACTTATGGATAACAATATTATCACAGTAATTAGAGACAACTCTGGACTATTACCAGATTTGTGGATGACTTCGGATTAATTAATGTAACACTTACGGATAACTCTTTATTATGGCAATACTTAGTGATAACTCAGGTTTATAGCCATACTTGTTCATCGCTTCGGAATATTGTAACACTCATTATCATTCAAGCGTAATGAAGGAAAAACTCCACGCCCCAGAAGGAATTGCTGTGGTGGATTGTGCCCCTGGCTGTCTGGGGTTCGAATCCTTCTGGGGTGTGGAGTTTTCAGTAGCATATTGGCTTAGGGACCATTCAAGCTTCTTCGCATTTGTGTTGCGCACGTGACCCCACAAAGTAAGGTGATTTGATGAAATATCTATGTCCAAGCTTATCACCAAGCGCTGTCGGGTCGTTGGGGATATAACCTCTGCTACCAATGTTTTCTGTACAGTCACCGTGGTCAAGTGGTTAAGGAACCAGGTACGCCATGGTACCTGGTTCCTTAACCTACATATATATGTAGGTATATATATATATATATATATATATATATATATATATATATATATATATATATATATATATATATATATATATATATATATAGACATATATATATATATATATATATATATATATATATATCCCTACATATATATATATATATATATATATATATATATATATATATATATATATATATATATATATATATATATATATATATATATATAACTCACACCCCAGAAGTGACTCGAACCCATACTCCCAGGAGCAACGCAACTGGTATGTACAAGACGCATATTGTCCTGGGGACCATTCAGGCTTGTTCGCATTTGTGTTCCTCACGTGTGCCCCAAAGAATGAGGTGATTTGGTAAAATGCTATGCCCAAGATTACTATCCGAGTGCCGGCGGTGGGGTGGTTCAAATAGCCTCGGCTATCACCTCATTATGTCCGGTCGTGATGGTCAAGTGGATTAAGGCGTCTTGTACATACCAGTTGCGTTGCTCCTGGGAGTATGGGTTCGAGTCACTTCTGGGGTGTGAGTTTTCAGTTGCATATTGTTCTGGGGACCATTCAGGCTTGTTCGCATTTGTGTTCCTCACGTGTGCCCCAAAGAATGAGGTGATTTGGTAAAATGCTATGCCCAAGATTACTATCCGAGTGCCGGCGGTGGGGTGGTTCAAATAGCCTCGGCTATCACCTCATTATGTCCGGTCGTGATGGTCAAGTGGATTAAGGCGTCTTGTACATACCAGTTGCGTTGCTCCTGGGAGTATGGGTTCGAGTCACTTCTGGGGTGTGAGTTTTCAGTTGCATATTGTCCTGGGGACCATTCAGGCTTGTTCGCATATATATATATATGTAGGTATATATATATATGTCGTACCTAGTAGCCAGAACGCACTTGTCAGCCTACTATGCAAGGCCAAATTTGCCTAATAAGCCAAGTTTTCCTGAATTAATATATTTTCTCTAATTTTTTTCTTATGAAAAGATAAAGCTACCCGTTTCATTATGTATGAGGTCAATTTTTTTTATTTTAGTTAAAATCAACGTAGATATATGACCGAACCTAACCAACCCTACCTAACCTAACCTAACCTATCTTTATAGGTTAGGTTAGGTTAGGTAGCCGAAAAAGTTAGGTTAGGTTAGGTTAGGTAGGTTAGGTCGTGGAAATACAATTAATTCATGAAAACTTGGCTTATTAGGCAAATCGGGCCTTGCATAGTAGGCTGAGAAGTGCGTTCTGGCTACTAGGTACGACATGTATATATATATATATATATATATATATATATATATATATATATATATATATATAATGTCGTACCTAGTAGCCAGAACGCACTTCTCAGCCTACTATGCAAGGCCCAATTTGCCTAATAAGCCAAGTTTTCATGAAATAATGTTTTTTCAACTACCTAACCTACCTAACCTAACCTAACCTAACTTTTTCGGCTACCTAACGTAACCTAACCTATAAAGATAGGTTAGGTTAGGTTAGGTAAGGTTGGTTAGGTTCCGTCATATATCTACGTTAATTTTAACTCCAATAAAACAAAATTGACCTCATACATAATGAAATAAGTAGCTTTATCATTTCATAAGAAAAAAAGTAGAGAAAATATAATAATTCAGGAAAACTTGGCTTATTAGGCAAATCGGGCCTTGCATAGTAGGCTGAGAAGTGCGTTCTGGCTACTAGGTACGACATATATATATATATATATATATATATATATATATATATATATATATATATATATATATATATATATATATATATATATATATATTATTAAATATGACCGAAAAAGTAAGATTAATAATTCTAACACGAATTTTCTCTATATTTCTTATGTTTCTTTTCATTGTTGATGGTAATTCAAAGATCAATTCTCCAAAATTTATTTTTATTTCTAGTCTGACGCGACACTTGAGCGCGTTTCGTAAAACTTATTACATTTTCAAAGACTTTAGTTTACAAACACACAACTGAAACTGAATAGAGCTTACACATCTTCGAGGTTTATATCTACGTTTGGGTGAGGTGGATGAGGTGAAAAACGAACTTTCAACAATAGGTATTCAATGGGTATTAAATTCCAACACAAGACAGAACACGAAACAATGGGTATTGAATGGGTATTAAATTCAAACACAAGACAGAACACGAAACAATGGGTATTGAATGGAAGTAATTGTAGAAAGCCTATTGGTCCATATTTCTTGATGCTTCTATATTGGAGCGGAGTCTTGAAGTGGGTAGAATATAGTTGTGCATTAATTGGCTGTTGATTGCTGGTGTTGACTTCTTGATGTGTAGTGCCTCGCAGACGTCAAGCCGCCTGCTATCGCTGTATCTATCGATGATTTCTGTGTTGTTTGCTAAGATTTCTCTGGTGATGGTTTGTTTGTGGGAAGAGATTATATGTTCCTTAATGGAGCCCTGTTGCTTATGCATCGTTAAACGCCTGGAAAGAGATGTTGTTGTCTTGCCTATATACTGTTATTTTTGAGGCTTACAGTCCCCAAGAGGGCATTTGAAGGCATAGATGACGTTGGTCTCTTTTAAAGCGTTCTGCTTTGTGTCTGGAGAGTTTCTCATGAGTAGGCTGGCCGTTTTTCTGGTTTTATAGTAAATCGTCAGTTGTATCTTCTGATTTTTGTCTGTAGGGATAACTTTTCTACTGACAATATCTTTCAGGACCCTTTCCACCGTTTTATGAGCTGTGGAAAAGAAGTTCCTGTAAAATAGTCTAATAGGGGGTATAGGTGTTGTGTTAGTTGTCTCTTCAGAGCTTGCATGGCGTTTCACTTTCCTTCTTATGATGTCTTCCACGAAACCATTGGAGAAGCCGTTGTTGACTAGGACCTGCCTTACCCTACAGAGTTCTTCGTCGACTTGCTTCCATTCTGAGCTGTGGTTGAGGGCACGGTCGACATAAGCGGTCAGACTAGAAATAAAAATTAATTTTGGAGAATTGATCTTTGAATTACCATCAACAGTGAAAAGAAACATAAGAAAGATAGAGAAAATTCGTGTTAGAATTATTAATCTTACTTTTTCGGTCATATTTAATAATATATGTCTACAGGAAAGACTGCTACCAAAATATACTATATATGTCGTACCTAGTAGCCAGAACGCACTTCTCGGCCTACTATTCAAGGCCCGATTTGCCTAATAAGCCAAGTTTTCCTGAATTTATATATTTTCTTTAATTTTTTTCTTATGAAATGATAAAGCTACCCATTTCATTATGTATGAGGTCAATTTTTTTTTATTGGAGTTAAAATTAACGTAGATATATGACCGAACCTAACCAACCCTTCCTAACCTAACCTAACCTATCTTTATAGGTTAGGTTGGGTTAGGTAGCCGAAAAAGTTAGGTTAGGTTAGGTTAGGTAGGTTAGATAGTCGAAAAACAATTAATTCATGAAAACTTAGCTTATTAGGCAAATCGGGCCTTGCATATTAGGCTGAGAAGTGAGTTCTGGCTACTAGGTACGACATATATATATATATATATATATATATATATATATATATATATATATATATATATATATATATATATATATATATATATATATATATGTCGTACCTAGTAGCCAGAACTCACTTCTCAGCCTAATATGCAAGGCCCGATTTGCCTAATAAGCTAAGTTTTCATGAATTAATTGTTTTTCGACTATCTAACCTACCTAACCTAACCTAACCTAACTTTTTCGGCTACCTAACCCAACCTAACCTATAAAGATAGGTTAGGTTAGGTTAGGAAGGGTTGGTTAGGTTCGGTCATATATCTACGTTAATTTTAACTCCAATAAAAAAAAATTGACCTCATACATAATGAAATGGGTAGCTTTATCATTCCTCACGTGTGCCCCAAAGAATGAGGTGATTTGGTAAAATGATATGCCCAAGATTACTATCCGAGTGCCGGCGGTGGGGTGGTTCAAATAGCCTCGGCTATCACCTCATTTTGTCCGGTCGTGATGGTCAAGTGGATTAAGGCGTCTTGTACATACCAGTTGCGTGGCTCCTGGGAGTATGGGTTCGAGTCACTTCTGGGGTGTGAGTTTTCAGTTATATATATATATATATATATATATATATATATATATATATATATATATATATATATATATATATATATATATATATATATATATATATATATATATATATATATATATATATAACTGAAAACTCACACCCCAGAAGTGACTCGAACCCATACTCCCAGGAGCCACGCAACTGGTATGTACAAGACGCCTTAATCCACTTGACCATCACGACCGGACAAAATGAGGTGATAGCCGAGGCTATTTGAACCACCCCACCGCCGGCACTCGGATAGTAATCTTGGGCATATCATTTTACCAAATCACCTCATTCTTTGGGGCACACGTGAGGAACACAAATGCGAACAAGCCTGAATGGTCCCCAGGACAATATGCAACTGAAAACTCACACCCCAGAAGTGACTCGAACCCATACTCCCAGGAGCCACGCAACTGGAATGTACAAGACGCCTTAATCCACTTGACCATCACGACCGGACAAAATGAGGTGATAGCCGAGGCTATTTGAACCACCCCACCGCCGGCACTCGGATAGTAATCTTGGGCATAGCATTTTTCCAAATCACCTCATTCTTTGGGGCACATGTGAGGAACACAAATGCGAACAAGCCTGAATGGTCCCCAGGACAATATGCAACTGAAAACTCACACCCCAGAAGTGACTCGAACCCATACTCCCAGGAGCCACGCAACTGGTATGTACAAGACGCCTTAATCCACTTGACCATCACGACCGGACAAAATGAGGTGATAGCCGAGGCTATTTGAACCACCCCACCGCCGGCACTCGGATAGTAATCTTGGGCATAGCATTTTACCAAATCACCTCATTCTTTGGGGCACACGTGAGGAACACAAATGCGAACAAGCCTGAATGGTCCCCAGGACAATATGCAACTGAAAACTCACACCCCAGAAGTGACTCGAACCCATACTCCCAGGAGCCACGCAACTGGTATGTACAAGACGCCTTAATCCACTTGACCATCACGACCTGACAAAATGAGGTGATAGCCGAGGCTCACTTCTGGGGTGTGAGTTTTCAGTTGCATATTGTCCTGGGGACCATTCAGGCTTGTTCGCATTTGTGTTCCTCACGTGTGCCCCAAAGAATGAGGTGATTTGGTAAAATGCTATGCCCAAGATTACTATCCGAGTGCCGGCGGTGGGGTGGTTCAAATAGCCTCGGCTATCACCTCATTTTGTCCGGTCGTGATGGTCAAGTGGATTAAGGCGTCTTGTACATACCAGTTGCGTGGCTCCTGGGAGTATGGGTTCGAGTCACTTCTGGGGTGTGAGTTTTCAGTTGCATATTGTCCTGGGGACCATTCAGGCTTGTTCGCATTTGTGTTCCTCACGTGTGCCCCAAAGAATGAGGTGATTTGGTAAAATGCTATGCCCAAGATTACTATCCGAGTGCCGGCGGTGGGGTGGTTCAAATAGCCTCGGCTATCACCTCATTTTGTCCGGTCGTGATGGTCAAGTGGATTAAGGCGTCTTGTACATACCAGTTGCGTGGCTCCTGGGAGTATGGGTTCGAGTCACTTCTGGGGTGTGAGTTTTCAGTTGCATATTGTCCTGGGGACCATTCAGGCTTGTTCGCATTTGTGTTCCTCACGTGTGCCCCAAAGAATGAGGTGATTTGGTAAAATGCTATGCCCAAGATTACTATCCGAGTGCCGGCGGTGGGGTGGTTCAAATAGCCTCGGCTATCACCTCATTTTGTCCGGTCGTGATGGTCAAGTGGATTAAGGCGTCTTGTACATACCAGTTGCGTGGCTCCTGGGAGTATGGGTTCGAGTCACTTCTGGGGTGTGAGTTTTCAGTTGCATATTGTCCTGGGGACCAATCAGGCTTGTTCGCATTTGTGTTCCTCACGTGTGCCCCAAAGAATGAGGTGATTTGGTAAAATGCTATGCCCAAGATTACTATCCGAGTGCCGGCGGTGGTGTGGTTCAAATAGCCTCGGCTATCACCTCATTTTGTCCGGTCGTGATGGTCAAGTGGATTAAGGCGTCTTGTACATACCAGTTGCGTGGCTCCTGGGAGTATGGGTTCGAGTCACTTCTGGGGTGTGAGTTTTCAGTTGCATATTGTCCTGGGGACCATTCAGGCTTGTTCGCATATATATATATATATATATATATATATATATATATATATATATATATATATATATATATTATATGTTGTACCTAGTAGCCAGAATGCACTTGTCAGCCTACTATGCAAGGCCCGATTTGCCTAATAAGCCAAGTTTTCCTGAATAAATATATTTTCTCTAATTTTTTTCTTATGAAATGATAAATCTACCCATTTCATTATGTATGAAGTCAATTTTTTTTATTGGAGTTAAAATTACCGTAGATATATGACCGAACCTAACCAACCCTACCTAATCTAACCTAACCTATCTTTATAGGTTAGGTTAGGTAGCCGAAAACGTTAGGTTAGGTTAGGTTAGGTTAGGTTAGGTAGGTTAGGTAGTTGAAAAACAATTAATTCATAAAAACTTGGCTTATTAGGCAAATCGGTCCTTGCATAGTAGGCTGAGAAGTGCGTTCTGGCTACTAGGTACGACATATATATATATATATATATATATATATATATTGTGACGGTAACGCGTTGGTGTTCGGCTGTTCAAAGCTAGGGGTATGGCCTCGTCACATAGAATAAAAAAAAAATAGAAAATCTGGAACTTCGTCTGTGGTAAGGTAAGGAGAAGACACACAAAACACAAGTAAATTTTAACAATGGAATTTTAATTACGTTAAAGAAATCAAAAAATGAATAAAATGGACACACAAATTCGTATAATAAAATCAATCAAATCAAAATAATAAGAATAATCAAATGACAAAATGAAAAGTTACGTTAAGACAAGTGAGCAATAACAAGCTGTGCAATATACAATAAAATGAGAGGTGCAGGAATATTGGCTTTAAGCTATCACCTCTCTTAGTACACGTAAGCCACAGCTTAGTCTACCAAGAAGACGTGTTAACCGTATGAAAGCACTGAATATTCTGAAGACTGAGGTCGTGGCGGCCCCAGACATCAAGTAGTATGGTGGGTAGAGTGCAGTTGCAGCTAGACCGGCGGCCAATCTGCGAGGAGCCGGCAACAAGACAGGTAGTTTGGTGGTTTGAGGTGGAGCAGGTGTTCCTGGCTGCATACGTTTTGATTTCTGGCAAACCTTGGAGATGTTGTTGTCGTTGTTGGACATTGTTGGACAGCAGGCTCAATCTCTTGAAGGAGATTATCGTCACATTATATATATAATATATATATATATATATATATATATATATATATATATATATATATATATATATATATATATATATATATATATATATATATATATATATATATATATATATATATATATGTCGTACCTAGTAGCCAGAACGCACTTCTCAGCCTACTATGCAAGGCCCGATTTGCCTAATAAGCCAAGTTTTCATGAATTAATGTTTTTTCGACTACCTAACCTAACTTTTTCAGCTACCTAACCTAACCTAACCTATAAAGATAGGTTAGGTTAGGTTAGGTAGGGTTGGTTAGGTTCGGTCATATATCTACGTTAATTTTAACTCAAATAAAAAAAAATGACCTCATACATAATGAAATGGGTAGCTTTATCAGTTCATAAGAAAAATATTAAAGAAAATCTATTATTTCAGGAAAACTTGGCTTATTAGGCAAATCGGGCCTTGCATAGTAGGCTGAGAAGTGAGTTCTGGCTACTAGGTAGACATATATATATATATATATATATATATATATATATATATATATATGTCGTACCTAATAGCCAGAACGCACTTCTCAGCCTACTATTCAAGGCCCGATTTGCCTAATAAGCCAAGTTTTCATGAATTAATGTTTTTTCGTCTACCTAACCTACCTAACCTAACCTAACCTAGCTTTTTTTGGCTACCTAACCTAACCTTACCTATAAATATAGGTTAGGTTAGGTTAGGTAGGGTTGGTTAGGTTCGGTCATATATCTACGTTAATTTTAACTCCAATAAAAAAAATTGACCTCATACATAGAGAAAAGGGTTGCTTTATCATTTCATAAGAAAAAAATTATAGTAAATATATTAATTCAGGAAAACTTGG
This sequence comes from Procambarus clarkii, assembly GCF_040958095.1. Taxonomy (NCBI): domain Eukaryota; kingdom Metazoa; phylum Arthropoda; class Malacostraca; order Decapoda; family Cambaridae; genus Procambarus; species Procambarus clarkii. Next base: position 55,716,098 of record NC_091151.1, on the reverse strand, counting down.
CTTATTAGGCAAATCGGGCCTTGAATAATAGGCTGAGAAGTGAGTTCTGGCTACTAGGTACGACATATATATATATATATATATATATATATATATATATATATATATATATATATGTCGTACCTAGTAGCCAGAACGCACTTCTCAGCCTACTATGCAAGGCCCGATTTACCTAATAAGCCAAGTTTTCCTGAATTAACATATTTAAAAAAAAAAAATTCTTATTAAATGATAAAGCTACCAATTTCATTATGCATGAGGTCAAATTTTTTTTTATTAGAGTTAAAATTAACGTAGATATATGGCCGAACCTAACCAACCCTACCTAACCTAACCAAACCTATCTTTATATGTTAGGTTAGGTTAGGTAGCCGAAAAAGTTAGGTTAGGTTAGGTTAGGTTGGTTAGGTAGTTGAAAAACAATTCATGATAACTTGGCTTATTAGGCAAATCGGGCCTTGCATAGTAGGCTGAGAAGTGCGTTCTGGCTACTAGGTACGACATATATATATATATATATATATATATATATATATATATATATATATATATATATATATATATATATATATATATATATATATATATATATGTCGTACCTAGTAGCCAGAACGCACTTCTCAGCCTACTATGCAAGGCCCGATTTGCCTAATAAGCCAAGTTTTCATGAATTAATTGTTTTTCGACTACCTAACCTACCTAACCTAACCTAACCTAACTTTTTCGGCTACCTAACCTAACCTAACCTATAAAGATAGGTTAGGTTAGGTTAGGTAGGGTTGGTTAGGTTCGGTCATATATCTAAGTTAATTTTAACTCTAATAAAAAAAAATTGACCTCATACATAATGAAATGGGTAGCTTTATCATTTCATCAGAAAAAAATTAAAGAAAATATATTAATTCGGGAAAACTTGGCTTATTAGGCAAATCGGGCCTTGCATAGTAGGCCGAGAAGTGCGTTCTGGCTACTAGGTACGACATATATATATATATATATATATATATATATATATATATATATATATATATATATATATATATATATGTCGTACCTAGTAGCCAGAACTCACTTCTCAGCCTACTATGCAAGGCCCGATTTGCCTAATAAGCCACGTTTTCCTGAATTAATATATTTTCTCTAATTTTTTTCTTATGACATGATAAAGCTACTCATTTCATTATGTATAAGGTCAATTTTTTTTTATTGCAGGTAAAATTAATGTAGATATATGACCGAACCTAACCAACCCTACCTAACCTAACCTAACCTATCTTTATAGGTTAGGTTTGGTTAGGTAGCCGAAAAAGTTAGGTTAGGTTGGGTTAGGTAGGTTAGGTAGTCGAAAAAACATTATTTCATGAAAACTTGGCTTATTAGGCAAATCGGGCCTTGTATAGTAGGCTGAGAAGTGCGTTCTAACTACTAGGTACGACATATATATATATATATATATATATATATATATATATATGTCGTACCTAGTAGCCAGAACTCACTTTTTGGCCTACTATTCAAGGCCCGATTTGCCTAATAAGCCAAGTTTTCCTGAATTAATATATTTTTCCAAATTTTTTTCTTATGAAATGATAAAGCTACCCATTTCATTATGTATGAGGTCAATTTTTTTTATTGGAGTTAAAATTAACGTAGATATATGACCGAACCTAACCAACCCTACCTAACCTAACCTAACCTATCTTCATAGGTTAGGTTTGGTTAGGTAGCCGAAAAAGTTAGGTTAGGTTAGGTTAGGTAGGTTAGGTAGTCGAAAAACAATTAATTCATGAAAACTTGGCTTATTAGGCAAATCGGGCCTTGCATAGTAGGCATAGAAGTGAGTTCTGGCTACTAGGTACGACATATATATATATATATATATATATATATATATATATATATATATATATATATATATATATATATATATATATATATGTCGTACCTAGTAGCCAGAACGCACTTCTCAGCCTACTATGCAAGGCCCGATTTGCCTAATAAGCCAAGTTTTCCTGAATTAATATATTTCCTCTAATTTTTTTCTTATGAAATGATAAAGCTACCCATTTCATTATGTATGAGGTCAATTTTTTTTTATTGGAGATAAAATTAAAGTAGATATATGACCGAACCTAACCAACCCTACCTAACCTAACCTAACCTATCTTTAGAGGTTAGGTTAGGTTAGGTAGCCGAAAAAGTTAGGTTAGGTTAGGTTAGGTAGGTTAGGTAGTCGAAAACACATTAATTCATGAAAACTTTGCTTATTAGGCAAATCGGGCCCTGCAAAGTAGGCTGAGAAGTGCGTTCTGGCTACTAGGTACGACATATATATATATATATATATATATATATATATATATATGACCAAAAAAGTAAGATTAATAATTCTAACACGAATTTTCTCAATGTTTCTTACATTTTTCTTCACTGTTGATGGTAACTGAAAAATCAATTCTCCAAAATTCATTTTTATTTCTAGTCTGACACGACACTTGAGCGCGTTTCGTAAAACTTATTATATTTTCAAAGACTTTAGTTTACACACACACAACTATAACTGAATAGAGCTTAAACATCTACGATTTTTTATACCTGCATTTGGGTGAGGTGATATGTTACAACAGTTTTGGATGAGGTGAAAACAAACTTTCAACACAAGACAGAACACGAAACAATGGGTATAATATTTTGTAAGTTAAAGGGAAGAATGGAAGTAACTGCAAAGGGCCTATTGTCCCATATTTCTTGGTGCTTCTATATTGGTGCGGAGTCTTGAAGTGGGTAGAATATAGTTGTGCATTAATTGGCTGTTGATTGCTGGTGTCGACTTCTTAATGTGTAGTGCCTCGCAGATATCTAGCCGCCTGCTATCGCTGTATCTATCGATGATTTCCGTATTTTTTGTTAAGACTTCTCTGGTGATGGTCTGGTTATGGGAAGAGATTATATGTTCCTTAATGGAGCCCTGTTGCTTATGCATCGTTAATCGCCTGGAAAGAGATGTTGTTGTCTTGCCTATATACTGAATTCTTGGAGGCTTACAGTCCCCACGTGGGCATTTGATGGCATAGACGACATTGGTCTCTTTTAAAGCGTTTTGCTTTGTGTCTGGAGAGTTTCTCATGAGTAGGATGGCCGTTTTCTTGGTTTTATAGTAGATCGTCAATTGTATCTTCTGATTTTTGTCTGTAGGGATAACGTTTCTATTAACAATATATTCCAGGGCTCTTTCCTCCTTTTTATGAGCTGTGGAAAAGAAGTTCCTGTAAAATAGTCTAATAGGGGGTATAGGTGTTGTGTTAGTTGTCTCTTCAGAGGGTGCATGGCATTTCACCTTCCTTCTTATGATGTCTTCAACGTAACCATTGGAGAAGCCAGTGTTGACTAGGACCTGCCTTACCCTACAGAGTTCTTCATCGACTTGCTTCCATCCTGAGCTGTGGCTGAGAGCACGGTCGAAATAAGCGTTAACGACACTCCTCTTGTACCTGTCTGGGCAGTCACTGTTGGCATTGAGGCACATTCCTATGTTTGTTTTCTTAGTGTAGACTGCGGTGTGGAAACCTCCGCTCCTTTACATGACTGTTACATCTAGAAAGGGCAGCTTCCCATCCTTCTCCATCTCGTAAGTGAAACGCAACACAGAATTCCGCTCAAATGCCTCCTTCAGCTCCTGCAGATGTCTGACATCAGGTACCTGTGTAAAAATGTCGTCAACATACCTGCAGTATATGGCCGGTTTCAAGTTCATGTCGACTAAGACCTTTTGTTCGATGGTACCCATGTAGAAGTTCGCAAACAGGACACCTAGGGGAGAACCCATGGCGACCCCATCTACTTGCTTATACATGTGCCCATCCGGGCTCAAGAAGGGTGCCTCTTTAGTACAAGCTTGGAGTAGATACTCCAAGCTACTAAACTACTCCACTAAACTGTGCCTAACATCACCTACACCGGGCAGATGGTCCTTATCACTGACCTCACTGTCACCACTCCATATCCACTCGCCAGAGTCCACCTGGATTGTCCTTTCGTACAAGGTGAAGTCCAAGTCGCCATCCGGGAAAAGTCTTTTCCCATGTCAGGGGTACAACTTCTCCTGGGCAACGACTTGACCAAAGATCTAAAACCTTCCAACTTGATCATCATGGACAAACTCCAGGTATGTGACTCTGTCGTGGAAAACCCCATCCTGAAGTATATTCCAGCAGAGGTCCAAGAAAGTGATGAAGTCTCTCCTCTGGTTTTGGTGACCACCCATGCGCAAGCTGCACGCCCGCAACCAGCTGACTATGCTTCAGCAGTTGTCCCTCAAGACCATCAGAATCTGCTGCCGAATATCGCTATGCTGGAGTTCTGTAAGTTGTTGAGGGAGGATTCCTCATTAGGACCATTATTCTTCCAGGATGAGACTCAATCTGACAGTATTCCTGGGTTCTTTATAGAGAACCAATTGCTCTACCGCAGGTACCGACAGAGTAAACTAACGGAGGATGACGATTGGGGTAATGTCGACCAACTAGTAGTTCCCACGAGCCTACGGCCCGATATTCTACACCTGGCCCATGGAGAGCTTTCTCACTACGGTTTTAATAAAACCTATCACGCCATTAGACAAGACTATTACTGGCCAGGTATGATTAAAGATGTAAAAACTTATGTACAACAGTGTCATACATGTCAGATGGCAGGAAAACCTAACATCTCTATTTCCAAGGCTCCTTTGATTCCTATCCCGGTGCCTTCAGAACCCTTTCACAGACTCATCATAGACTGTGTTGGTCCTTTACCCCGGACCAGTTCTGGCAACTCTTATATACTAACCATCCTGTGTCCAACCACCAGATTCCCCATAGCAGTTCCTGTAAAGAACATTACGGCTGCTACTGTGGTGAAACAACTGTTGAAGATCTTTACACAATATGGATTTCCTCGGGAGATTCAAAGTGACTGTGACACCAACTTCACCAGTGATCTCTTCAAGAAGACACTGGAAGAATTCAACATTACCATGCAGTCTCCGTGGTGTAGTGGTAAGACACTCGCCTGGCGTTCCGCGAGCGCTATGTCATGGGTTCGTATCCTGGCCGGGGAGGATTTACTGGGCACAAATCCTTAACTGTAGCCTCTGTTTAACGCAACAGTAAAATGTGTACTTGGATGAAAAAACGATTCTTCGCGGCAGGGGATCGTATTCCAGGGACCATAGGATTAAGGACTTGCCCGAAACGCTACGCGTACTAGTGGCTGTACAAGAATGTAACAACTCTTGTATATATCTCAAAAAAAAAAAAAAAAAAAAAAAAAAAAAAAAAAAAAAAAAAAATTACTCTGGACTGTAACAGTGCTCCTCTCATCAGAGTCTTCCAAGAACATCAGAAGTGGTTCAGTGATGATCCCCAGGAATGTAATGTGGTTCAACATGACATCCAGCTACTTCCTGATACCCGGCCGATTCGTCAACCCTTCTACCGCATCAGCCCGTACAAAAAGGAAGTTATGCATGCTGAGGTACAGTACCTTCTGGATCATGGGCTGGCCACCGTTTGTGAGTCCCCTTGGGCCTCACCCTGCACCTTGGTGCCGAAACCTCACGGTCAAGTACGATTATGTACAGACTATAGGAAACTGAACCTCGTGACCGTCAAGGATGCTTACCCTTTACCTCGTATAGATGATGTCCTTGACGCCGTTGGTAATACTACTTATCTTTTTCAGATTGACTTGTTAAAGGGCTACTATCAGATTAGTCTGACAGAGCGAGCTAAGGAAATATCTGCCTTCACCACTCCTTTTGGCCTGTACAGATATGAACGCCTTCCTTTTGGACTGTAATGCCCCGGCCACCTTCCAGCGAGCTGTCAGCCACATCATCCATGGCCTAGATTACACCTACGCCTACTTGGATGACATCGGTGTGGCAACTGACATCTGGAACGAACATCTGCTCCAGCTGCAAAGATTGTTCTCGAAGCTCCTGACAGCTGGCCTTACCATCAACTTGGGTAAGTCCATCTTTGCTAAAGGTAAAGTGTGTTATCTTTGTCATGTGATAGGAAATTGCTGCCTAGCTCCTTTAACCATTCATACTCAAGCCATTCAGCATTACCCACAACTTACAACCAGGAAGCAGCTCCTGCGCTTCATTGGGCCTTGCATCTTACTATCGTAGGTTTGTAAAAAAATTCAGTACGGTAGCGACACCACTGATTAATCTGACCAGCCCCAAGCAACGGTACCATTGGATCATTCAACAGACCGTTGCCTTTGAACAACTAAAATTTCATCATCATCAATGTCGACGCAAGTGGCACCAGCATCGGGGGCGTTCTAATGCAACAGCGTGGCAAAGAGGTTCTTCCTGTCAGCTACTACAGCTACAAATTGAAGCCTCATCAGAAGAACTATAGCACCATAGAAAAAGAACTCCTCTCCATCGTCCTGAACCTTCAACATTTCGAACTTTACCTACAAGGTAATAAGTCCACTACCATCTATTCGGACCACAATCCCCTACAATTTCTGTAACAAGCCGAATTCAACAATCAACGTCTTCTGCGATGGGCTCTATACCTGCAGAACTTTAACCTGGAGATATTCTTCATTAAAGGCTCGGATATCATCATAGCAGACGCCCTCTCCAGAGTCTACGAAAGCCTTGCATAGTAGGCCTAATATTGCGTTCTGGCTACTAGGTACAACATATGTCTATATATATATATATATATATATATATATATATATATATATATATATATATATATATATATATATATATATATATATGTCGTACCTAGTAGCCAGAACGCACTTCTCAGCCTACTATGCAAGGCCCGATTTGCCTAAAAAGCCAAGTTTTCATAAATTAATTGTTTTTCGACTACCTAACCTACCTAACCTAACTTAACCTAACTTTTTCGGCTACCTAACCTAACCTAACTTATAAAGATAGGTTAGGTTAGGTTAGGTTAGGTAGGGTTGGTTAGGTTCGGTCATATAACTACGTTATTTTTAACTAAAATAAAAAAAATTGACCTCATACATAATGATATGGATAGCTTTATCATTTCATAAGAAAAAAATTTGAGAAAATATATTATTTCAGGAAAACTTGGCTTATTAGGCAAATCGACCCTTGCATATTAGGCTGAGAAGTGCGTTCTGGCTACTAGGTACGACATATATATATATATATATATATATATATATATATATATATATATATATATATATATATATATATATATATATATATATATATACATATGTATATATATATATATGTATATATATATATATACATATGTATATATATATATGTATATATATATATATACATATATATGTATATATATATATATATATATATATATATATATATATATATATATATATATATATATATATATGTATATATATATGTATATATATATATATATATATATATATATGTCGTACCTAGTAGCCAGAATGCACTTCTCAGCCTACTATACAAGGCCCGATTTGCCTAATAAGCCAAGTTTTCCTAAATTAATATATTTTCTCTAATTTTTTTCTTGAGAAATGATAAAGCTACCCATTTCATTATGTATAACGTCAATTTTTTTTTATTGGAGTTAAAATTAACGTAGATATATGACCGAACCTAACCAACCCTACCTAACCTAACCTAACCTATCTTTATAGGTTAGGTTAGGTTAGGTAGCCGAAAAAGTTAGGTTAGGTTAGGTTAGGTAGGTTAGGTAGTCGAAAAAACATTAATTCATGAAAACTTGGCTTATTAGGCAAATCGGGCCTTGAATAGTAGGCTGAGAAGTGAGTTCTGGCTATTAGGTACGACATATATATATATATATATATATATATATATATATATATATATATATATATATATATATATATATATATATACATATGTATATATATATATGTATATATATATATATACATATATATGTATATATATGTCGTACCTAGTAGCCAGAACGCACTTCTCAGCCTACTATGCAAGGCCCGATTTGCCTAATAAGCCAAGTTTTCATGAAATAATTGTTTTTCGACTACCTAACCTACCTAACCTAACCTAACCTAACTTTTTCGGCCACCTAACGTAACCTAACCTATAAAGATAGGTTAGGTTAGGTTAGGTAGGGTTGGTTAGGTTCGGTCATATATCTAAGTTAATTTTAACTCCAATAAAATAAAATTGACCTCATACATAATGAAATGGGTAGCTTTATCATTTCATGAATAAAAAATTTGAAAAAATATATTAATTCATGAAAACTTGGCTTATTAGGCAAATCGGGCCTTGCATAATTGGCTGAGAAGTGCGTTCTGGCTATTAGGTACGACATATATATATATATATATATATATATATATATATATATATATATATATATATATATATATATATATATCGTCGTCGTACTAACAAACGGTAGCGGCTCGCGAAATTGACATACTGTCCCATTTTCTGTTTCGGGTCCTCTGGTAGGTTAAGATATAGGCACTTTAGTACGACAGTTCCTAGACGTTGGGAAACCTTACGAGGACGAGCTATGAGCCCACCGCCAAACACCACACGCCTACACCCCTCCCCCCCTACACCACACGCCTACACCCCTCCCCCCCTACACCACACGCCTACACCCCTCCCCCCTACACCACACACCTACACCCCTCCCCCCTACACCACACACCTTCACCCCTCCCCCCTACACCACACGCCTACACCCCTCCCCCCTACACCACACGCCTACACCCCGCCCCCCTACACCACACGCCTACACCCCTCCCCCCCTACACCACACACCTTCACCCCTCCCCCCTACACCACACGCCTACACCCCTCCCCCCTACACCCCTCCCCCCTAAACCACACACCTACACCCCTCCCCCCTACACCACACGCCTACACCCCTCCCCCCTACACCACACGCCTACACCCTTCCCCCCCTACACCACACGCCAACACCCCTCCCCCCTACACCACACGCCTACACCCCTCCCCCCTACACCACACGCCTACAACCCTCCCCCCTACACCACACGCCTACACCCCTCCCCCCTACACCACACGCCTACACCTCTCCCCCTACACCACACGCCTGCACCCCTCCCACTCTACACCACACGCCTACACCCCTCCCCCCTACACCACACGCCTACAACCCTCCCCCCTACACCCCCTCCCCCTTACACCACACGCCTACACCCCTCTCCCTACACCACACGCCTACACCCCTCCCCCTACACCACACGCCAACACCCCTCCCCCGTACACCCCCTCCCCCTTACACCACACGCCTACACCCCTCCCCCCTACACCACACGCCTACACCCCTCCCCTCCCCCCTACACCACACGCCTACACCCCTCCCCTCCCCCCTACACCACACGCCTACACCCCTCCCCCCTACACCACACGCCTACACCCCTCCCCCCTACACCACACGCCAACACCCCTCCCCCTACACCCCCTCCCCCCTATACCACACGCCTACACCCCTCCCCCTACACCACACGCCAAAACCCCTCCCCCCTACACCCCCTCCCCCTTACACCACACGCCTACACCCCTCCCCCCTACACCACACGCCTACACCCCTCCCCCTACACCACACGCCAACACCCCTCCCCCCTACACCCCCTCCCCCTTACACCACACGCCTACACCCCTCCCCCCTACACCACACGCCTACACCCCTCCCCCCTACACCACACACCTGCACCCCTCCCACTCTACACCACACACCTACACCCCTCCCCCCTACACCACACGCCTACACCCCTCCCCCCTACACCACACGCCTACACCCCTCCCCCCCTACACCACACGCCTACACCCCTCCCCCCTACACCACACGCCTACACCCCTCCCCCCTAAACCACACACCTACACCCCTCCCCCCTACACCACACGCCTACACCCCTCCCCCCTACACCACACGCCTACACCCTTCCCCCCCTACACCACACGCCAACACCCCTCCCCCCTACACCACACGCCTACACCCCTCCCCCCTACACCACACGCCTACAACCCTCCCCCCTACACCACACGCCTACACCCCTCCCCCCTACACCACACGCCTACACCTCTCCCCCTACACCACACGCCTGCACCCCTCCCACTCTACACCACACGCCTACACCCCTCCCCCCTACACCACACGCCTACAACCCTCCCCCCTACACCCCCTCCCCCTTACACCACACGCCTACACCCCTCTCCCTACACCACACGCCTACACCCCTCCCCCTACACCACACGCCAACACCCCTCCCCCGTACACCCCCTCCCCCTTACACCACACGCCTACACCCCTCCCCCCTACACCACACGCCTACACCCCTCCCCTCCCCCCTACACCACACGCCTACACCCCTCCCCCCTACACCACACGCCTACACCCCTCCCCCCTACACCACACGCCAACACCCCTCCCCCTACACCCCCTCCCCCCTACACCACACGCCTACACCCCTCCCCCTACACCACACGCCAAAACCCCTCCCCCCTACACCCCCTCCCCCTTACACCACACGCCTACACCCCTCCCCCCTACACCACACGCCTACACCCCTCTCCCTACACCACACGCCAACACCCCTCCCCCCTACACCCCCTCCCCCTTACACCACACGCCTACACCCCTCCCCCCTACACCACACGCCTACACCCCTCCCCCCTACACCACACACCTGCACCCCTCCCACTCTACACCACACACCTACACCCCTCCCCCCTACACCACACGCCTACACCCCTCCCCCCTGCACCACACGCCTACACCCCTCCCCCCTACACCACACGCCTACACCCCTCTCCCTACACTACACGCCTTCACCCCTCCCCCCTACACCACACGCCTACACCCCTCCCCCCCTACACCACACGCCTACATCCCTCTCCCTACACCACACGCCTACACCCGTCCCCCCTACACCACACGCCTACACCCCTCCCCCCTACAACACACGCCAACACCCCTTCCCCCTTCTCCACACGCCTACACCCCTTCCCCTCTACACCACACACCTTCACCCCTCCCCCTCTACACCACACACGTACACCCCTCTCCCCTACACCCCTCCCCCTTTACACCACACACCTACACCCCTCCCACGCTACACCACACACCTACACCAGGTTACTCTCGCTCCATCTAACATACACACGCCTCCCCTGCCTGCTGCTGTAGCCTACACACACACCCTTTACAGCCGAGTATTGACTAAGTTGGATAATATTTTGTCGTAGAAAATGGCGACAAATCCATTTTTCATTATATTCTTGCCATCTAAAATACATTTTTTTTTTCATGCAACTCAAGGAAGATTATATTTATAGAATAGAAAAGCTTTTACCCGTATGTTCAATGAAATAATAAATTTTATTTCCCCCCAAATTCAAGATTGGTTTAGTTTCACTCTATACTAAGACAAAATGCCATCAGTGTGTGATCAGTAACAGACTGTAAAGGTTTCCAATGCAATGAATTAAATAATACACACAAGAAATATGAATAATCACCAAGAACTTTTAAGGTATTTATTTAAAACTAATAAAAAATTATCTACTTTAATTTTCCTAAACTACATTTTAATATTTTTCTAAAAGATGCTGACTTATAAAAAAATTAATTAATGTAACATTTAATATAAAAAAATAATACATTTTAGAAAAATATATCAAATGTGTTTCTATTCTGCAAATATATTACTTCGAAGTTCCTAAGCAGTTCTTCGTGGCGCAGTGATAAAACACACACCCAGGGCTTTGAGAAAGATTTGTCCTGGGTTCGTATCCTGGCTGGGAAGGATTGACTGGGCGCCAATCCTTAACTGTACGACTCTGTTCCCTCGTCAGTGTATGGCTACCTGGTTGTTAAACGATTTGGCAGGTCGTATTCCAGGGCAAATTAAGATTAAACACTTTTCTGAAACACTATACGTGATAGTGGCTTTACAAGAATGTAAGAACTCTTGCATTCGTACACATCACAAGAATGTGTGCGAGGGAAAGATTTGTAAATAAAGGTAATTTCAGAATAAAGAAACTGAGGGGGTCACTGATACGTAGAACGAGGAGGAAGAGAGTGACGAGAACACTTTCCTTAACATAAGGAGGATGGTAGGAGATGTGAATGTACACACTCCACTATGTATGGGTTTGCGTTGGACATAAATTTAGAACCTGGACACAGAGCTGTGATCATGAACGTCAAGGAAAGGAAGAAAGGAATTAGATTCCCATTCAGCTTTGAAATGGATAAAAGGAGCCAAATTGATAAGAGTGAAGAGGAAAGGCTGAAAAGACAAAGGTCATGAGGCCATAAACAAATATGTCATCAACATAGCGAGGCCAGAGAGAGGGAGGAGTATCAAATGTGGGAAGAAGAATGCTTTTTTAAATCTACCATATAGAGACTGTCAAGGAAAGGGGAGAGAGAGGAACCCATATCGACATCTAAAGTTTGAGAGGAGTATTTTCCGATGAAACAGAAGTTAAAATCAACACAGAGTCTGATGAGTTCGAGGAAAACGTCAGTGGGAAGCAGGGTAGGAAAAAGGCCGTCAGTCGCCTTCTGTCGAAGGAAGAGAAAACGTCATCAAAGGGAACATTAGTAAACAGAGAGTCGACATCAAGATTAAGCATCTTACAAAAAGGCTGCAGGCGCAGGCTTTTTATAAAGTCCTGACGACGGTTGTCCTTGACCGTGTAGACTACCTCCAGAAAGCTGATGTCTTGCTCTCTGACTCCCATACGTATTCTCCTCTGGCTTCTACCTCTTTGACCCGCCTTAAAACATCCTTCAACCGCCCTCTAGTCTTTGTCCTCCTAACTTCGATCGAATATAACGTTTCTGTGTCATCTGCCCTTCTCTTCCATATTTGTATGAACAACCTAAGACTCATAAACCTGGTGCTTCTCTTCGTCCTATTAATTCTTTAAGTGGCTCTGTCGGCTATCCACTTGCCTAATGGCAAGCTAAAACTCTGACGCCTTACACTGGTATTTTTCCTCCTGCCCACCTTCGTCACTCTCAGGACGTTATAGTTTTTTCTTTTGGTATAATACTGGATACGTTGAAGTACATGGAGCCCTGGCTTTCTGGGACCGAATCATTTAAGGGTGAGGAGTTTTCGATTATATATATATATATATGTCGTACCTACTAGCCAAAACGCAGTACTTGGCCTACTATGCAAGACGCGATTTGCCTAATAAGCCAACTTTTCCTTAATTTATATATTTTTCTCACTTTTTATATTATGAAATGATAGAGCTAGTCATTTCACTATATGTGAGAATTTTTCTTTTTATTTGAGTTAAAACTAACGTAGATATATGACTGAACCTAACCAACCCTACCTAACCTAAGCTAACATATCTTAACCTAACCTAAACTAACATAACTAAGTAAATAATTTATGTTAATATAACATAATATTAATGATTCAAATAAACTAATTAGAAACAATTTATTGGAAATAAAGAAAATCACTCGGCCTATTAGGCAAATCAGGCCTTGCATAGTAGCCCGAGAAGTGCGTTCTGGCTACTAGGTACGACATATATATATATATATATATATATATATATATATATATATATATATATATATATATATATATATATATATATATATATATATATGTATATATATATATATATATATATATATATATATATATATATATATATATATATATATATATATATATATATATATATATATATATATATATATATATATATATATATGATAATGTCAGACCACGGAGGAAAAATGAAACAGGAATTTCCTTAAGTACTTTCGTATATTAAATACATCTTCAGAAGGTCCTTGACCTTCTGAAGATGTATTTAATATACGAAAGTACTTAAGGAAATTCCTGTTTCATTTTTCCTCCGTGGTCTGACATTGTCACATTCTTAATCACGTGTTTATTTTCGTGATATACACACACATATATATATATATAATGTCATTTATATATATGTATATATATATATATGTTGTATCTAGTAGCCAGAACATCTTACTCGGCCTACTATGCAAGGCCCGATTTGCCTAATAAGCCAAGTTTTTCTAAATTCATATGTTTTTCAATGTTTTTTCTTATGAAATGATAAAGCTATCCATTTCATTATGTATGAGTTCATTTTTTTTAAATTTGAGTTAAAACTAACGTAGATATATGACCGAACCTAACCAACCCTACCTAACCTAACCTAACCAATCTTAACCTAACCTTAACTAACACATTTAAGTCAACAATTTATGTTCCTAATATAATATAATAATAATAATTCAAATAATCTAATTGAAAACAATTTATTGAAAATATAGAAAATCACTCGGCCTATTAGGCAAATCCTAGTCAGCTCGAGAGGTAGCTGTTGCTGACCTCTGGTGAGGTGGCGCCTAGAAAATCAGCGCCATCTATTATAGGAGGAGGTGTATGTCTATGTCAGATTACGTAAGTGATGTTTCCTAGTGTCCTGTGTACTGACCAGTTAACTGATGATGTGACTGTATCCACAGAGTCGACATAGGGCTGCTGTGGTACGAAGACAGTCAGTCTACCAAGGGCAGCCAATAGCTCTCTACTCCATTCTGCTTCACGGAAGCAGTGAGCCGCCGCCGGAGAACTGTGAAGTGTTCTCGTCTGCCGGTGAAGTGGCAGTGACGGAATTTGGCGTACCCGGGACTGGCTAACGGAAGAGACGACTGACAGTTAAGGTGCTACTGAGGAGTGTAACCAACGAGATGCAAGAAGCTCCTGCCAGGGGTTCGCTACCCTTGTATTTGTACGTGAAGAGGCCCAGCAGCGCGAGGCTAATGCTCTCTGCCAGCTCCAGGCTGGAGAGTGATTGTGGACGTGCACGGAGAGCACCTAGTGAGACTGTGTTTTGGCTGGCCCGTGGCCAGGGTAGACTCGTTGGTGTTTCCCAGTACTGGTTGAGGACGGTACTGTGTTGAGGAAACACGGTAGCTGACAAGACTGCATCGATTGAGCATTGAATAGCGCTTGGTGTCCTATGAGAGAGACACTTGTGTACATATTAAGTGTAGTAATACTTCCTTTAGGATTATATATATGAGGTGATGTGAAAGTGTTTATATATGAATATATTGATAATTAATGAAGCGTAGTATTCAATGCACCTCCCCTATTGTGTTTTACTTGCATTACCGAGCTCACTCCTTGAAAGCCACTACTAACTTGGGGTCGGATACCAGAACTTTAGTTCCACCAGCAAAGAACCCGGTTGCGACCCATTGTGGCCGTAACAACTCTACCCACCATGAGAGTAAGAACCTGACCAGAACGTCAAGATGCCAACATAAAAAACATTGCTCAACAAACAGCGCCCACTACGCTTGATTAACATTTGTATGTGCCCTATTTAACCTTCTGATCCTTAGCTTCTTTTCTCCTTCATGTCTACCCAAAATATATATATATATATAT
Source organism: Procambarus clarkii (assembly GCF_040958095.1). Lineage (NCBI taxonomy): Eukaryota > Metazoa > Arthropoda > Malacostraca > Decapoda > Cambaridae > Procambarus > Procambarus clarkii. The sequence goes on along the minus strand of NC_091151.1, from coordinate 55,700,603 downwards.
ATATATATATATATATATATATATATATATATATATATATATAGAAATGTTCGTTTATTCAAAATTGCTAAGTTCTTAAAATTCTTCAATCGGTGAAAAAGTTCTTCACCGATTGCTGTGACATTTTCACACAAAGTTCTATTCGCATCCGAGCGGGTTTTTATACACATTTTATATAGATGTTAGGTCTGTGACGGGAAAAAACACGCTTTTTTTGAAAAACTGTGTTTTTCATTTGAGGGAAATCTTTGAAACCTCTTTACCGATTGCATTGAAATTTTGACACAACGTTGTATTCAAATAGCGACGTGTTTTATATACCTACTATATACATGCCTCACCTGTGACAGGAAAACACATGTTTTTTTTTTTTTTTAAACAGCGCCACCTGTTGGACGTAAGTGCAACACATGCTGTAATCTCCAAAAGTTCTTCACCGATTGCTTTGAAATTTAGACACAACGTTCCGTTCAAATACACGCATGATTTTATATACTTACTATATAGTTGCCACACCTGTGGCAGGTAAAAACATAGTTCTTTTTTTAAATAGGGCCTTCTGTTGCACGTAAGAGCAACACACGCTATATTAAATATGTTACGATTCAATTTCAATGTTTCCGATTGCATTGACAAATTAAATTTTCATATGCAGGCGATGAGTCACAATAACGTGGCGGAAGTATGTTGACCAGACCACACACTAGAAAGTGAAAGGAACCCCATACCCCCAACCCCCACCCCTCACTCCCAACCCCCACCCCCAACCCCCACTATTACCCCCCATCCCTTACCCCTCACCCCCATCCCCCAGCCCTCAACCCCAACCCCCACCCCTCTCCCCTACCCCCATCCCCCCACCCCTCACCCCCCATCCCCCAGCCCTCACCCCCATCTTCCACCCCTCACCCCCAACCCTCACCCCTATCCCCCACCCCTTACCCCCTATCCACCACCACCAACCCCCATCCCTCACCCCCATCCCTCACCCCCATCCCCCATCCCCCACCCCTATCCCTCACCCACAACCCCCAACCCCCACCCCTCACCCCTCACCCCCATCCCTCACCCCCATCCCCCACCCCTATCCCTCACCCCCAACCCCCACCCCTCACCCCCGTCCCCTACCTCTTCCCCTCAACTCCCACCCCCATCCCCCCACCCCTCACCCCCTACCACTTTCATGAAGGTATTAAATATCGGATGTGTTACAAGTCGAGTTAATTACCAGTTTCAGTGCCTCGTTATATTATTTTTCTGAGGAGGGAGGACGGAAGGGGAAAGTTTAAAGAGAAGGGGAACTGGGGAGAGGCGGGGATGTTTGAGAAAGAGGGAAGGAGAGAGTAGGGAGAAACATTGAGAGCTGAGGGAGGAGGAGTTTGCAAAAAAGAGAGGAGAGGGAAGAGAAGAGATTTGATGAGAGAGAAAAGTGGCGAGGGTGGTAAACTTCAGAGATTGGGAGACTACAGATGGTAGGAGATGGGACGTGGGGAGAATCCCGGGCGCTGCCGGGTACCCGAACTAGTTAAATATAAATCAAGGTTCATGTTTTCATGCTAAAACACTGTACATTTTACTGAATTACCTTTAATTAAAAATGCATATAATTTCTTGAGTAGTAATTGTACTTTACTCAGACTAATAACTGTTTTTGTCTCATAAAGGAAGTAATTTCCATTTGTTATTCTCTCCATCACATTTATCCCCCTTTATTGGCGATGTTCTTCACAGCATCTGTAGAGTACCTGGGGTCAACCGGCCTGGCTACCCCGGTGTAATTACAGGCGGAGCTGGTAACCCCCATCCCTCACCCCGGGGCGGCCCAAGTGGGGCTGGTAACCACCATCCCTCACCCCAGGGCGGCCCAAGTGGGGCTGGTAACCCCCATCCCTCACCCCGGGGCGACCCAGGGGGGGCTGGTAACCACCATCCCTCACCCCAGGGCGGCCCAAGTGGGGCTGGTAACCCCCATCCCTCACCCCGGGGCGACCCAGGGGGGGCTGGTAACCACCATCCCTCACCCCAGGGCGGCCCAAGTGGGGCTGGTAACCCCCATCCCTCACCCCGGGGCGACCCAGGGGGGGCTGGTAACCTCCATCCCTCACCCCAGGGCGGCCCAAGTGGGGCTGGTAACCCCCATCCCTCACCCCAGGGCGGCCCAAGTGGGGCTGGTAACCCCCATCCCTCACCCCGGGGCGGCCCAAGGGGGGCTGGTAACCCCCATCCCTCACCCCAGGGCGGCCCAAGGGGGGCTGGTAACCCCCATCCCTCACCCCGGGGCGGCCCAAGGGGGGGCTGGTAACCCCCATCCCTCACCCCAGGGCGGCCCAAGTGGGGCTGGTAACCCCCATCCCTCACCCCGGGGCGGCCCAAGGGGGGCTGGTAACCACCATCCCTCTCCCCGGGGCGGCCCAAGGGGGGCTGGTAACCACCATCCCTCACCCCGGGGCGGCCCAAGGGGGGCTGGTAACCACCATCCCTCACCCCAGGGCGGCCCAAGGGGGGCTGGTAACCACCATCCCTCACCCCGGGGCGGCCCAAGGGGGGCTGGTAACCACCATCCCTCACCCCGGGGCGGCCCAAGGGGGGCTGGTAACCACCATCCCTCACCCCGGGGCGGCCCAAGGGGGGCTGGTAACCCCCATCCCTCACCCCAGGGCGGCCCAAGTGGGGCTGGTAACCCCCATCCCTCACCCCGGGGCGGCCCAAGGGGGGCTGGTAACCACCATCCCTCACCCCGGGGCGGCCCAAGGGGGGCTGGTAACCACCATCCCTCACCCCGGGGCGGCCCCCCAACAACAACAAGCACCAACAACACCTCGCCTCACATGCTACACCCAAAATAGAATCTCAACACCATGAAAGAGGTAAATTAATAATGAATACTTAGTGAATAATAAGGCAAATTAATAATGTATAATGGCCAAATCTTAATGAAATATACAACTTAGTTGTTAAATATTTTTAAGATGCAATTGTTTATGGCTGTGATTTGCAATTATATATTTCACCTATATATAAATCACGAAGGATGGACATCGTTATATCACATGTGACACGTGGGCTTGTTCAGAACCTATGACGTTAAAACTTCAAAATCTTACTATTTTCACGCCAAACATTGTATTATGATATACTGTTGCTCAGGAGGCGCTGCCGTTCCTCGGAATCTCAGCGTTAACAGCACTCGTAACTCCTCGCCTGTATTATCTCAAGCTCTGGTCCGGATTTATCTGGTTGCATTAATGCTTCCTACATCAATGTTCTACGTCAACTCGTAACGCCTCGCCTGCATGGTACATTATCTCATTATCTACACCTTGGCCTGGACGGTAGAGCGACGATCTCGCTTCATGCAAGTCGGTGTTCAACCCCCGACCGTCCAAGCTGTTGGGCACCATTCCCCCGTCCCATCCCAAATCCTTTTCCAGAAACCTTCCTAATGCTATATAGTCGTAATGGCTTGGCGCTTTCTCCTGATAGGACCCTTCCCCTTCCTCCTGACTCATGTAGTGGTATTAGAGCCTCGTGGTGACCTTATTCTCCGCGGCATTAACACAAGTTTATACTACAACCGAGAGAAAAAAGAATTTTGAGATAAAAATAATATATTACTAAATTTATGAGATTGTTATTAATTATTAATTACCATGTAACTGTTACATTGTGATCGGCTACCATGTGTGTGGTTACCAGGTAAGGGATTACCAGGCCAAGCTGTACCATCACAGGGGCTAGCTTGCCAGAGGTTACCATGGGAGGGGTTACTATATGAGGGATTACGTGCACGAAGTTGCATGTGAGGGGGGTTGCATGAAGGGGTTGCTATGTGAGGGGGGGTTATATGCAGGGGGTTGCCATGTGAGGGAGGGTTGCATGAAGGGGGTTGCCATGTGAGGGAGGATTACATGCAGAGGGTTGCCATGTGAGCGAGGGTTACATGCAGAGGGTTGCCATGTGAGCGAGGGTTACATGCAGGGGGTTGCCATGTGAGGGAGGGTTACATGAAAGCAGTTGCCATGTGAGGGGGGTTACATGCAAGGGGGGGTGGCCATATGAGGTGGGTTACATGCAAGGAGTTGCCATGTGAGGAGGATACATGCAAGGGGGTTGCCATGTCAGGGGGGTTACATGCAAGGAGTTGCAATGTGCAACCCGTTCTCGCACTTTCGTACAGTCAATATTGACTTATTTAATAAGTGCATATGTGACATACTAATTTATTGTGAATATTTTAGTTTACCTTGAAAAGCTTCATAGAAAACACCGACCTTACCTAACCGTCTTAGTATATTAAGATAAGCATCTCATTGCTTCTTAATTACAATTATTACTTAACCTATTATAGGTATAGGGTAAGTAATAATTGTTATTAAGAAGCAACGAGATGCTTCGAACCTGGAAACTCAACTTGAGGTAAAAAGACAACGGTCACAGAGGTGACCAGGAGAAGGTATGCTGGATCAGCTAATGGCTCTGGGTCGTGGAGGACTGTTAACTGTCGTAATTGAAGGGGAAGGGAAGGGAATTATTAGCGGAAAGTTCAAAGCCATTATGACTATATAACACTTGGAAGGGGTCATGATAAGGTTTTGGGATGGGACGAGGGAAAGGAATGGTTTCAACCACTTAGACGGTCGGCGATTGAACGCCGACCTGCATGAAGTGAATCCGTCGCTCTACCGTCCAACCCAAGTGGATAGAATTGGAGGGAAGAAACACTCATTTTTAGATGAAGAGGAGAGTGCAGAAATGTTTGTGTGACACAAGACAAGGCACGCCATTGGTCGGGTGAACATAGCCCTCCAGCCACCCACAACGTCTTCAGTGGCGAGCAGTACAGACCAGTGTACAGTATGCTGGAGTGTACAGCGAGGCGAGGTCAGATTGCAAGGGAAGTGCACCGGTGGCAAGAAAGAGGGCGTGGTTGCCGATATCATCGTTGTGCTTACCTGCAAAATGACTTTTGATTCAAGTTACTGTTATGACCACCGTCTAATATCGGTCCTGTCCGGCCTCAGGAGTTATTTTTACCCACCAAGAAAGATCACAGATGGCTCAACTTGTAATTAAAGTTAAAATGGAACGAAACTTATACACGATCTTGCGCTATATTTGGCAGTAAAGCCGTTAGTAATTAGTTATCAAGAGAAGGCACCAATCCGGGATGGCTGTGAAGCACCAGTAAAGGGGTAAATTGTGGCAGATTGCAAAACAAAATGGAGCCCGGGTGGGCAGTGACGCATCCGGGAACTTTTGGAATGTGGCAGCACATGCCTTAAGCTGAAACAAGGAGAGGGGTGAGTGGTGGTGGCTCAGTTGCTCGGCCAATCAGCGACGCGCTCTTTGTGACGTCATTGTCGAGCACCCCAAGGAGCGAAGCTCTGCTCACTTTTCAGCTAGACCCTTAGACGGTGAGGTGGTAATCTTGGCCAATCTTGCGAGGATCAGCAGATTTGTATCTGAAGAGGCGAGCTTTTATTTTTTTTTATTTATTTATATATACAAGAGTTCGTACAGCCACTAGAACGCGTAGCGTTTCGGGCAAGTCCTTAATCCATTGTTCCCTGGAATACGACCCCCGCGAAGAATCGTTTTTACAACCAAGTACCCATTTTACGGTTGAGTTAAACAGAAGCTACAGTTAAGGATTTGGCACCCAGTAAATCCTCCCCGGCCAGGATACAAGCCCAGCACAAAGCGCTTGCGGAACGCCAGGCGAGCGTCTTACCACTACGCCACGGAGACTGCTCCAAAGTATGAGCCCAGAAGTAGACAACAAGACTTCGACCACACCTGAGATGCCAAGGGGACCTTTCTGAAAGAAAGTCGGAAAGAGTATTGTCGATGAAGGGACCTGCTGAGAGTGCCAGGCACTCGATAGCTTGCCGGGACCAGTGAGGGGAGATGCAAGTACCTTTATTTGGACCTTGGTGGGACAATGCGAATGGACTGACCGTCGAAGCCAAGTAATAATCCTGAAAAGTAAGCGTCGGAAGTAGTAACGACCCGGTGTGTGAGAATCAACAAGGAGTAGCCGTTGAAGAGGCTGGTGAGGACACGATCGAGATCACAGTAAACAAGCGCTCCTACGATTGGAACGGGCTCACCATAGCTCGTGTTACTTGGATCTTTTTGTTCCAGGTAGCGAATCTTTAACAACAACAATCCTACGATCTTCACCTGTGAAGAGGCATGTGAAATGTTGAGTATGACCCTATTATGGGAGTGTTTTATTTTACTGTGCCAACGATGAGGCTGTGGACAAGTGTGTATATCAATGTTAAACAATACTATAGTAAGCAGTAAAGTGAGCGAGTGCAGCAGAATTTAAGATCTTTGGCTAGCTTATCAAGACAGTGAATACATTGAACACACTGTGACGGCACCCTGTATCGAAACTGATCCAACTAGTGAAGTAGGCCATCGTAATATCTTCTTCCATGGCAGTGAATCAGTGCACTGAGCATTGACAAAGGAGAAGGTACATCTCATGGAGCGACGAGGGTCGAGGAAGATCCAGTGTTCACCAGCGTTGGGTGCCTCGGTGAACGCGTCCCCCGGGTGCGTCGAGAGGACCGGTGCCACGTCTGCTTTACCCAAGGAAGGAAGATGAAGGACGTGTGCCGCCAGGGAACAGTCGAGGATGTTCAGAAAAAATAGGTAGAAAACAGACAGAGAAGGATGAAGACTGACGGAGGAGAGAGAGAGAGAGAGAGAGAGAGGGAGAGAGAGAGAGAGAGAGAGAGAGAGAGAGAGAGAGAGAGAGAGAGGCAGAGAGAGTGGAGAGAATAAGAGGACAGAGTGAGACAATATTAGAGACAGAGAGAGAGGGAGAGAGAGGAGAGTGACAGAGAGAAGGAGAGGAACATAAGCAGAGACAAAAGTAGAAACAGACAAAAAGAAGCATAGAGAGAGATACAGAGACTGGTCGAGAGGTAGAGAGAGACAGAAAGAGATAATCAGCGATCGAAGGAGAGAGATAGAGAGAGAAAAGGAGACAAAGAAAGGAGGAGAAAGATAGAGTGAGAAAAGGAGACAAAGAAAGGAGGAGAAAGATAGAGAGAGAAATTAGAAGAAAAACAGAGACGGAGACAAGGAGATCGAGACAGACAAAGACAGAGAAGGAGAGTAGAGCCGAGAGAGAAGGAAAAAAAGAGAGAAAATGAAAGAGAAAGAGAAAATGAAAAAGAAAGAGAGAAAAGGAAAAAGAAAGAGAGAAAAGGAAACAGAAAGAGAGAACAGGAAAAAGAGAGAGAACGAGAGAGACAGAGATAACGATAGAAAGAGAAAGACAGCGCGAAGGAGAGGCAGAGAGGGATAAGAAGAGAGACAGACTGAGAGAGAAGAATAGGGACAGAGAGAGGAGAAAGAGAGACAAAGATAAAGGCAGAGACAAAGAGAAAGAGTACAAAGACAGAGAAGGAGGTAAACACAGAGAGAGACAGAGGCAGAAAGAGAAGGATAGAGGCACGAAGAGAGAGTGAGAGAGACAGAAAGAAAGGGTGAAGCAGAAAGAAGAAGAGAAACCAAAAAAAGAAAGAGAAAGAGAGACACAAAGAGAGAGTAAGACAGAGACAGAAGGAGTTAGACAGAGAGAGAAGGAGAGACAGAAAGATAAAGGAGAAACAGAAAGATAAGGGGAGAGACAGAAAGATAAGGAAAGAGACAGAGAGAAGGAGAAAGATAAAGCCAAAAATAAGGATAGAAAATGGACAAAGAGAGAGAAATATAGGGACAGTGATAGAAATACAGAGAGAAAGACAGAGACAGAGAGAGACGGAAACAGAAAAAGAAGATGAGAGATGGAAAGAGAAACAAGGAAACAGAAAAAGAAGATGAGAGATAAATATTCCTCTATCTCTCTAGCTAACTTTCTATCTATTCCAAGTGACTACGGGCAAATTATGGATAGTAGGAATATTTTGTTAATTTTCCAGCGATCAGTGAATAATGGTGTATCTACACATGAGAAAGAATGAATATCTTTCTGTCTTTCTGCTGGTCTGTCTGTGAAAAGTTGTGCGGTCTACCACACAATACTCGTTAACCACACTTGGTCTGCTTGGAATAACGATTCGTTATTCAGTTACCGATGAAACCGATAATTACCAGATGTGAAGAATTTGACACCGGCCGTTGGTCGTCGCCCTGTCACAGAGTTGACAGCAGAGTCATCTGCCGTTGACATCTGCTACCCGGAAATTTATGGTAACGTTTGCCACTCGCAGCGAGTCTCTCAGCTTGAGTAATTCATAGAGTAAACAATATTTCCACTTGCAAGATAACGCTGAAAGCCCAGTCAGTTCCATTCATTTTTTATTCCCTCACTTCAGAAGCACTTGAGCATAGTTGCATGAACTAGATGCATGATTTTGTACCAATAGTGCTCACTTCTGCTAATTATCACTACACCTCCAAAACAGAATGGGAATATTGACATTTTTGTATGACATTCAGTGCCAATGAGATTGAGTGCTAAACATATCTCGTCATACATTTTGTATACCACATTCTGGAAGTCGTATACTGCGTAGATTATATATCATTATCACATATACAACTTTTGTGCTACGTTTAACACAAAGCAATATCTTGCAATATTATTGCTCTTAAGAAGGAAATTCACTACGATAATATTTCTCCTTCCCCTTCCACGACTGGAGGGCGGGTTATATGTTGTGAGGGGGAGGGCGGGTTATATGTTGTGAGGGGGAGGGCGGGTTTTATATTGTGATGGGGAGGACGGGTTGTATGTTGTGATGGGGAGGGCGGGTTATATGTTGTGAGGGGGAGGGCGGGTTGTATGTTGTTACGAGGAGAGCGGGTTGTATATTGTTACGAGGAGGGCGGGTTGTATGTTGTGATGAGGAGAGCGGGTTGTATGTTGTGATGAGGAGGGTGGGTTGTATATTGTTACGAGGAGGGCGGGTTGTATATTGTGATGAGGAGGGCGGGTTGTATGTTGTGATGAGGAGGGCGGGTTGTATGTTGTGATGAGGAGGGTGGGTTGTATATTGTGATGAGGAGAGCGGGTTGTATGTTGTGATGAGGATGGTGGGTTGTATATTGTTAATAGGAGGGCGGGTTGTATATTGTTATGAGTAGGGCGGGTTGTGTATTGTGATGAGGAGAGCGGGTTGTATGTTGTGATGAGGAGGGTGGGTTGTATATTGTTAATAGGAGGGCGGGTTGTATATTGTTATGAGGAGGGCGGGTTGTATGTTGTGATGAGGAAGGCGGGTTATATATTGTGATGAGGAGGGAGGGTTGTATATTGTTAATAGGAGGGCGGGTTGTATATTGTATGATGAGGAGGGCGGGTTGTATATTGTGATGAGGAGGGCGGGTTGTATATTGTATGATGTGGAGGGAGGGTTGTATATTGTTATTAAGAGAGAGGGTTGTTTATTGTATGATGAGGAGGGCGGGTTGTATATTGTTATGAGGAGGGCGGGTTGTATATTGTTATGAGGAGGGCGGGTTGTATATTGAGATGAGGAGGGCGGGTTGTATATTGAGATGAGGAGGGCGGGTTGTATATTGAGATGAGGAGGGTTGGTTGTATATTGTGATGAGGAGGGCGGGTTGTATATTGTGATGAGAAGGGCGGGTTGTATATTGTGATGAGGAGGGCGGGTTGTATATTGTGATGAGGAGGGAGGGTTGTATATTGTGATGAGGAGGGCGGGTTGTATATTGTGATGAAGAGAGGGCGGGTTGTATATTGTGATGAGGAGGGCGGGTTGTATATTGTGATGAGGAGGGCGGGTTGTATATTGTGATGAGGAGGGCGGGTTGCATATTGTGATGAGGAGGGTGGGTTTTATATTGTGATGGGGAGGGCGGGTTGTATATTGTGATGAGGAGGGCGGGTTGTATATTGTGATGAGGAGGGCGGGTTGTATATTGTGATGAGGAGGGCGGGTTCTATATTCTGATGAGGAGGGCGGGTTGTATGTTGTGATGGGGAGGGTGGGTTGTATATTGTGATGAGGAGAGCGGGTTGTATGTTGTGATGAGGAGGGCGGGTTGTATGTTGTGATGAGGAGGGCGGGTTCTATATTCTGATGAGGAGGGCGGGTTGTATGTTGTGATGGGGAGGGTGGGTTGTATATTGTGATGGGGAGGAAGGGTTGTATGTTGTGATGAAGAGGACGGGTTGTGTTGTGATGGGGAGGGAGGGTTGTATATTGTGATGAGGAGGGCGGGTTGTATATTGTGATGAGGAGGGCGGGTTGTATATTGTGATGAGGAGAGCGGGTTGTATGTTGTGATGAGGGGGGCGGGTTGTATGTTGTGATGAGGAGGGCGGGTTGTATGTTGTGATGAGGAGGGCGGGTTCTATATTCTGATGAGGAGGGCGGGTTGTATGTTGTGATGGGGAGGGTGGGTTGTATATTGTGATGGGGAGGAAGGGTTGTATGTTGTGATGAAGAGGACGGGTTGTGTTGTGATGGGGAGGGCGGGTTCAATATTGTGATGAGATGGCCGGTTGCATATTGTTATGAGGAGGGCGGGTTGTATGTTGTGATGAGGAAGGCGGGTTATATATTGTGATGAGGAGGGAGGGTTGTATATTGTTATTAGGAGGGCGGGTTGTATATTGTATGATGAGGAGGGAGGGTTGTATATTGTGATGAGGAGGGCGGGTTGTATATTGTATGATGTGGAGGGAGGGTTGTATATTGTTATTAGGAGAGCGGGTTGTTTATTGTATGATGAGGAGGGCGGGTTGTATATTGTTATGAGGAGGGCGGGTTGTATATTGTTATGAGGAGGGCGGGTTGTATATTGTTATGAGGAGGGCGGGTTGTATATTGTGATGAGGAGGGCGGGTTGTATATTGTGATGAGGAGGGCGGGTTGTATATTGTGATGAGGAGGGCGGGTTGTATATTGAGATGAGGAGGGCGGGTTGTGTATTGTGATGAGGAGGGCGGGTTGTATATTGAGATGAGGAGGGCGGGTTGTATATTGTGATGAGGAGGGCGGGTTGTATATTGAGATGAGGAGGGCGGGTTGTATATTGAGATGAGGAGGGCGGGTTGTATATTGAGATGAGGAGGGCGGGTTGTATATTGAGATTAGGAGGGCGGGTTGTATATTGTGATGAGGAGGGAGGGTTGTATATTGTGATGAGGAGGGAGGGTTGTATATTGTGATGAGGAGGGCGGGTTGTATATTGTTATGAGGAGGGAGGGTTGTATATTGTTATGAGGAGGGCGGGTTGTATATTGTGATGAGGAGGGCGGGTTGTATATTGTTATGAGGAGGGCGGGTTGTATATTGTGATGAGGAGGGCGGGTTGTATATTGTGATGAGGAGGGCGGGTTGTATATTGTGATGAGGAGGGCGGGTTGTATATTGAGATGAGGAGGGCGGGTTGTGTATTGTGATGAGGAGGGCGGGTTGTATATTGAGATGAGGAGGGCGGGTTGTATATTGTGATGAGGAGGGCGGGTTGTATATTGAGATGAGGAGGGCGGGTTGTATATTGAGATGAGGAGGGCGGGTTGTATATTGAGATGAGGAGGGCGGGTTGTATATTGAGATGAGGAGGGCGGGTTGTATATTGTGATGAGGAGGGAGGGTTGTATATTGTTATGAGGAGGGCGGGTTGTATATTGTGATGAGGAGGGCGGGTTGTATATTGTGATGAGGAGGGCGGGTTGTATATTGTGATGAGGAGGGCGGGTTGTATATTGAGATGAGGAGGGCGGGTTGTGTATTGTGATGAGGAGGGCGGGTTGTATATTGAGATGAGGAGGGCGGGTTGTATATTGTGATGAGGAGGGCGGGTTGTATATTGTTATGAGGAGGGAGGGTTGTATATTGTGATGAGGAGGGCGGGTTGTATATTGTGATGAGGAGGGCGGGTTGTATATTGTTATGAGGAGGGAGGGTTGTATATTGAGATGAGGAGGGCGGGTTGTATATTGTGATGAGGAGGGCAAGTTGTATATTGTGATGAGGAGGGCGGGTTGTATATTGTTATGAGGAAGGCTGTTACGAACCCGAGCCCAGCGTCCGAGCACGGAGCAGTGACGACCACGCCATCTGTGGGACAGCTCCCGAAACCCCCTCCAAATTTACAGCGCCATCTAGTGAGGACGAGATATATGGGCCACAAGGGCTAGTTTCCCGTCCTGATCAGCTCATAACAGAGCCGCTGCTGACCTCTGGTGAGGTGACGCTTGGACAGCAACGCCATCTATCGAGTGGATAGGTGGGCGTTTGCGTCTAAGCCTGTTAGTGAGGTGCCCTAGAGTGTAACTAGTACTGATGACGTGTCTGATTACAGAGTCGACCTGGGACTGCTGTAATGAGCGTTGGATTAGTCTACCCAAGGCAGCCGAAGAATCTCCACATGTTTGCTGCAGCAGCTGTGAGTCACCCCCCGGATGAACACTGTTGTGTTAGCCTGCCTGTGAGGTGGCAGAACCAGGGATTGTCGTACCCAGGGCTGACTGGTGGAGAAGACTAACCACTGGGGTGTTGTGGTGAGGAGAGTGATCTGTGGGATCACACGAGGCTCCTGCCTAGGGCTTGCAACCCTAGTATCGGTCGTGGAGTGGCCTAACCTGCGGAACTGATTGGAACCTGCCAGCTACAGGCTGGATTTGTGGTTGAAGGCCTCCACGATGGTGGCCTAACCTGCGGAACTGATTGGAACTTGCCAGCTACAGGCTGGATTTGTGGTTGACGGCCTCCACGACTGCGCACCCAGTGGGACTGTGATTTGGCTGGCCTGTGGCCAGGGTAGACTCGTTACGAGAATCTAAGGATTAATCGAGAGGCCACGACGAGAGGACCAAGGGCTATGCATCGTTGAGCACCGTGAAACGTCCTGAGTCTTCGGGGGAAGACAAGGGATTGTAAATAAGTGTAGTAATAGTAACAGCATGTGGCTGTTTATATATGTATTTATTGGTGGTGGTGAATATATATTTAAGTTTAAGTGCAGTTTTATCCCTTCCCCTTTAATTTACTTGCGTTACGGAACACACCTCTTGAAAGCCACTACTAGCTTGGGGCCGGATACCCAAACTCTATTAAGATCAGAGAAAGAACCCAGTTGCGACCCAAGAGGGCCGTAACAAGGGCGGGTTGTATATTGTGATGAGGAGGGCGGGTTGTATATTGTGATGAGGAGGGCGGATTGTATATTGTGATGAGGAGGGCGGGTTGTATATTGAAACCTTGTGTCAATTTAAATGTTTTATAAAAGTAGTTTTTGTTATTGTTGTTATATATATAAGTGTAGAAATATAAAAATATATTTCTACATTTAGTAAAATAAAACAGGATCATAATAATGGTTGGGTCATTATTTTTATTAATTTTTCCCTTAATGGAGAACCCATGGTGGTGGTAGTTGTTTTTTAAGGGGTTGTGGTTGGTGGTAGTGGTGGTCGGTTATTGTGGTTGATGGCAGTGGTAAGTGATGGTTACAGTTGGTGGTAATGATTGATGGAGTTCGTGGTTGCAGTGTGCATGTTAGTGTGTTGTGGTAGTGATGGTATTGTGGTGGTCTGGTGATGGTGTAATAGTGTGGTGTGGCGGAGCTTTGCGGTGTGGTAGTAGTGGTGTAGTAATAGTGGTATACTAGTTGTAGTGGTGGTAGAAGTTTGTAGAGGTAGTATCGTGTGGTGATATGGTAGTGGTGGTGGTGGTGGGGTGGTGTGGTAATGGTGGTGTGGTGTAACAATGTGGTGGGGTTGTGTGGCAGTGTGGTGGGGTTGCGTGGTTGGGCTCTATGGTAGTGTGTTTGGGTTATGTGGTAGAATTGTGATGTGGTAATGGTGGTGTGGTAGTGTGGTACGGTAGTGTGGCTTGGTAATTGTGGGGTAGTGGTAGTGTGGTAATATGGTGTCACCAGGAGACAAAGTTAGGTCTTACTCCTCTTATTACACATAAAATTCCCCTTGAACAAGGAACTATGCAATCAATTATTGGAAACTTATCAGAGTAACTGTACCTGATCGTTTCCCACTCCCAGTCATAAATGATTTATTGCAAAGTATAGGTCGGAATAAAGTATTCTCGACATTAGATTTGTTGCAGGGATTCTGGCAAATCCCCCTTGATGAGGAAAAGTAAGTAATTAACAGCCTTTAGTACTCCCATTGGTCATTTTCATTTCAAACAACCCGTTCTCGCACTTGCTTATAGTCAATATTGGCTTATTTAATAAGTGCATATGTGACATACTAATTGATGGTGAATATTATAGTTTACCTTGAAAAGCTTCATAGAAAACACCGACCTCACCTAACCTTCTTTGTATGTTAAGATAAGCATCTTATTGTTTCTTAATTACAATTATTACTTAACCTATACCGTTGATAGGTTAAGTAATAATTGTTAATAAGAAGCAATAAGATGCTTATCTTAACATACGAAGAAGGTTAGGTGAGGTCGGTGTTTTCTATGAAGCTTTTCAAGGTAAACTATAATATTCACAATCAATTAGTATGTCACATATGCACTTATTAAATAAGCCAATATTGACTAAAAGCAAGTGCGAGAACGGGTTGTTTCAAAAGAATGCCATTTGGTTTGCGGAGTAGTCCAATAACCTTTTCACGGCTCATGACGAATCTATATCAAAGATTGATAGGAAGTACTCTTCTAGGTTTACCTTGATGATCTCATCATCATGTCACAAGATGTTCAGACTCATTTCCAGAATCTTGAGAAAGTACTCGCAAAGCTCACAGAATCTAATTTAAAAATAAAGCTTGCGAAATGTTAATTTTTAAAGGAAAAGATTAATTTCCTAGGTCATACAGTTACACCTTCAGGCATTACATTGAATGAATAAAAAATTATTGCTGCCCATGATTTTCCAACACCTCGTACCGCAGAAGCCGTAAGACAGTTCAAATGGTCTTGTAGGATTTTATCGTTTGTTTATTGCTGGATTCTCTATTATAGCTGCTCCACTTTACAAGTTGCAAAGGACAGATGAACCCTTTGATAGGAAAGAAGCCCAGGAACAGTCATTCCAAAAACTCAAGGCAGCTTTGATATCGTCACCCGTCCTTAGGTACCCAGATTTTTCTAAACCTTTTACGTTGGTTACAGATGCTAGTGACATTGGCTGCTGCATTACTTCAAACAGACCGTCACAGAGATCATGCAATAGTGTATGCAAGCCGTACATTATCTCATTATACATTATCATTAGCATTAGCAGTTGTTTGGGCTGTTAAACATTTCAGGGATACAATTTATAATTACCCAGTTCATGTACTTAAAGATCACCAACCATTAATTCCCTTGTTGAAAAATAAGAATCCAGTTGGAAAGTTTGCTAGATATTTGCATACAATTCAAGAGTTCAATCCCACATTTGGTTATATTCCAGGAAAACAAAATATTGCTGCTGATGCGTTTTCTCGACACGTAGCTGCGATTCAGTTAAATTACCCAGCATTAGATGCTACAGTAGTAGAGACAGAACAGAGACAAGACCCCATATGGGCACCCATCATAAAGTTTTTAACCAAGCAAGTTATTTGCCCAATTCACAAACCTCCAGTACCATTGAAAGGGTCAGTGATTTTAGATAATTTGCTGTGTAGAGTAGTAAAGCTAGGGACAGCTCCGAGGAAATGTTGTCCAGCCATATGGGTTAATAGTTAGTTGTTCCAGCCATCTTGGTACCAACTGTGTTAAAAGTTATTCATGATTCTACCGCAAGTGCACATCCAGCAAAGGATCGTACACTCCAACAAGGTCGATTAAAGTATTTTTGGCCCAAAATGGCTAAAGAGATTGCTCATTATGTTGACAGATGTTTAACCTGCTTACAGCACAAGGGACATGTTTCAGGGCCTAATCCAATTCATGTGTTCCCAACCACTAAAGATCCTTGGGAACGAGTATCGATGGATTTATTGACAAATTTTGCGGAAACCGAAAAAGGGAACAAACACTTGGTTGTAATGGTTGATAATTTTTCACGGTATTGCAAACTAGTTCCTATCCCAAACAAAACAGCAGAAACTATAGCCAGTGCATTCCATGACCAAATTATTTGTAGATATAGTATGCCTAAAGTAATCCTTTCAGATAATGGGCCAAAATTCAGTAATAGCATTTTAACTAGTGTGTGCGATTTATATAACATTAAAAAATGTAGTATTATGCCATATCACCCAGCAAGTAACGGGTTAGCAGGTTAGCAAAGCGTACTAACAGGAAAGTATTAGATGCCTTGAGAGTCACGATGAATTTTAATAAAAGCAATTGGGATGAGTTTATACCCTTAATTCAGTGTGATAAATTCTTTGATTAATGTCTTTACGGGCGATACTCCTCACGCTATTCTTTATGGTACAGATAAGATCCTCCCTATTGAATTGATTATCATACCTCCTACTCCATTGTATATCGTAGATGATTTTGTCCAAGTGAAGCGTAAACAAATGCAACTAGTTTTCAAGAAAATAAGAGAACACTTGTCAAAGGCAACAGCAGAGTTCACTCAAGCAAGGAATGCATGAGCTAAACCCAGTATGATAACTATTGGCTCTATAGTAATGGTACTTAACCAACACAGGTCTTGTTGGAAATTTCCAACACTGATACATCACTATTGTATGCTAAGTACAGTAATTATTAACTCTACTAACTATAGCGCTAACATAAATTAATATTTCTTTATCTGAGCATATTGCAAACATTCTCACGACATCGAGAAGCAGGATTGCGTCAGATAATGTCTATCTAAACATATTTATTACCAATATGTTAGAGAATTGAATGTGGTTCTCTAAATTTATCAGTATTCCGTGCAATAATTAACTACGGATAATATAACTCCTAAGGATCCAATAACCGAGAGTTAATAACTGAGATTATCACCAAGTAACAGTTTTATCTGTTACATACAAACGCTATGGAGGAAATAAAAATTCTCTCCATTTCTCGATTAACACCATTTAACGAGAATATGATATTATTTAATTCCCTACAATTGCAACCCTGTTCTCATTAACGCATTACATCAGTAATTACATGGAAAAGAATTCTCTGTGATTATTAAATTCTATTGTTAATGCGTGAGACGAGTTGAGGGAGGGAGGCAGAGAGACGCCATCATTCCTGCTCCAGCACGCGAGCTAGCGACGCCAACAATCACATCGTGCGTCCCGGGAGAGTCGAATATCCATCAATTCTACGTTAGGCCCTTGCAGTTAATCGGCCTAGGAGCGTGCAATTGCTCCAGTAGCAACCTAGGATTGCTTCAGTGGACAACCAGCAGGTTAAGTGCCCTAGTATTATTTATATCTTGAGATCTCTGTATATATTTTTACCGTGCACTGTCCATGTTACGCCACGTGACCTCCCTAAACAACAAGTACGTCCACAAAGAATTAATTCTATTCCTTCTATTATATAGTGAGGATACAGGATATTTGGTGTGAACAATTGGTACATTTAGTTGAAATTTCAGCTTGTGTTGAAAGCGGTCGTGGTCCTCTCATTTCCCATGCCACACTCAGGCACATGTGTTGCAGCAAGTCGCAGACGACGCCATTACACCTCTACCTCTCCGTTCTCTATTACAGCTAAGAAGCTGAATCCTTTTTCAATTATTTTCTTTCATTTAGTGAAATTATTAATTCATTATCAGTCAAGAATATTTTGTTTATATGATTTGAGATACCTAGCGTAATTTTATAGCCTCATTAAAGTCAAATGAGAATGATTTCTTGTTTAATCATCATATAATCTTCTTGCCACTAACCAATTTATTTAATGTTTATTTGCATATCATTTAGTAGGAATTACTAATTTTATTCGAGTAAGAACCAGCCTCGATGAAGCGTATTGGGAGTATTTTACTTCTGGTATTAACTCCCCCATTTTGTGGATGACAGAAAGTTTATTCTCGAACATTAATATAACTTACAGTCTATTGAAGTTTAAAGAATAACTTTTAATAGTTCCATTATCCATAGGCACTGGTATTTCAGTCCTTATCATTTATTCCTTTATCTGTTTCCCTTTTCAGTAAAAATAGGGCGGTCCTTCGATTAATTTAAATTAATCTATTAATTAAACATCAATCAATAAATAGAGAGTAAGCTTTCTTCCAACACAAAAATATGATCCTTATCGAACCGGATATATTACAATTAATACCATAATCATAACTAATTGCCGTGTGTAGTAATCTAGGCTAACCACATTTTATTATTTGTGACTACTGGCAGAGTACCACATAGGTTAGCCTAATACACACCAATTTATTTGCTGCTTATACCTCATGTATAAAGTAGCACTAGTGGGACACAGTCAATTACCCACAACATTCAGACCTATACCTCACTCTAAGGTTAGAATCTTCAGGTCACCAGGAGCAACAGCTCACAATTTCTATAATAACTCCACATTAACACCTGCGTTAGAGTGGCCTCACCATCTAACTATTAATTATTTAGGTGAGGAGAGTCTGGCCCTAGCTTCGGTAGGGGACAGACGTGCTGCATTGGCGCTCCAGCAGTTGGTGTTGTTTGCCAGTTTCGGCCGGTTGAGGGCGGGTGTGTCTCTGCTCGCCTGTGCTGACGTGGCGTTACGATGGGGGTCCCTCTACCCCCTGTCGTCCGGGCTCAGGCTGTGGGACTAGAATTCTCTGTGCAGGCTGGGTACCCGGAGATTGTGCTGGCTTGTGAGGTGCTCTCTGTCCGTGTTTGAAATTTATGGGGTCGAGTTGGTAACGGCCCGTAGGGCGATTGTGAAGTTCACCGAGGAGGTGGTGTATCGCGAATTTCTCCTGCGATACGATGGGCGGACGCTACCCCTGCCGGATGGTGCGGGCACTGTCACCCTCTCTGATAGAAGTGGTGCACTTACTTACATCAGTGTGCATAGGGCTCCCTTGGAGTTTCCAGAGGCTCTGCTACGGCGGTATTTCGGCCAGTTTGGCACGGTAGTTAGTGTGAGGGTGAACGTGGTGTCTTCTAGTCCTCTTAAGGGTGTGAGGTCTAACATTCGCACCCTGGGCATGAGACTCTGGGCGGATATTCCGTCCTCTGTGCGCCTTATGGGGTATAACGTTCGGGTGTTTTACGTTTGCCAGCCGCGGACGTGTTATCGTTGTGGTCTTTTGGGCCATCAGGCTGCTGCCTGTTCTGCGCAAGCCGTTGCACCAGTGAATCTCTTCAGTGAGGAGGATTTTCCGCCACTTCCTGTGGGGGATGATTCGGTGGATGTGGACGTCTCTTCGGCTGAGGGGGTGCCCTCTGTTTCAACTGTTGCTCCGCCTATTGTTATAGCTTTTCCTCCGGTAGTTGTGTCCTCCCCTGGTGCTCCGCCTGTTCTGGCTGGTGTTCCTGAGCTTCTTCCGTCTGCCGTTCCTGAGCCTCTTCCGTCTGCCAGCTGCTCGGGCCCCTCGTCTTCTGGTTCTTCCTCTGCTGCATCTGTCCTGGTCCCTGCACCCTCGCCGTCTGTGCTGGGTGCTGGGGTGGCTGCGGTGCCTCCTGCTGTGTGTGGTCCGGTTTCCCCTGTGGTAGAGGCTACTGCCGTTCTGCGACGGGCGTCAGTTCGCCCGGTTCGTGAGGCCCGTGGTTCTGGGTCCGCCTCCGGCTGTGAGGATATGCGGCCAGTGCCCAAGCGTTCCAGGCGTTCTTCTACTGCTTGGGCTGATGCGGAGGACTACGACGCAGGTGGAGCTTCGGGAGATGATGTGGCGACTCCAGGTGCTTCGCGCTCTACGACGCTGGTGGTGGCTGACGTCCATGTGTCTGCTGTTGACGATGTTTGTGCCTATGATTTACTTCCTGTTCTTTCTCATGCAGAAGGTACTCCGCAGTGGGGGGTGGACGCTCCTCCTGACGTGGGTGGTGAGCGTTCTGGTGCGCGCCGAGGCATCAAGCTGGTACTGAAGAAGGATGCCAAGCGTGGGGGGTCCCGGCAGGAACAACGTCCGGTGGTTGACGTGGAGCGCTGTGAGGCGGCCGAGGAGGCTCCCAGTGCGTTGCCCATTGCCCGGCCTCGTGGGAAGGAGCCCCTCCCTCTCGTCTTGGCCTCCGGAGTGGCGCATGATGCGCAGCATCCTTTGCAGTTTGACATTATTGACCGCGTGCATCCTGTTCCGTGGTGCCCTTCTTCCATCTGGGTACAGCGGGCTCGGTGTTTTGTTGTGGGTGTGCCAGAGTTAATGCCTGATCCTCGTACTGTTAATACTGCACCTGTTCCGAATGACGTCATGTTACTGTGGGAGGCGTATTGTGTTCGATTCCCGGCGGCGGAGTGGCCGGATAAGTATGAACACTTTGAGTAGTCTGTGTGCTTGCTGTGACCTGTGGTTAGTTGCAATGTGGTGTACCTATTGTGCGCCCTTCAGGCCGGTGTTGTTTTTTTGTTGTATTTATCATATTTCCGTTACCCTTCTGTCCGGTGTTGTGTTTCATTGTGTTTATGCTCCTTGTTGTGTTTTTGTTGTCGGCCCTTCGGGCCGGTATTTAGTGTATTTGTGTTACTTTGTATTAACTTGCTTTGTGCTTCTGTATTTTGTTGTTGTCTGATTGTTTGTTATTAGTTTATTATTTTATTGTATTTATTCGCATGTTCGCATGTAAAAATAAAAAAAAATAAAAATTATTTAGGTGGTAATGACATCCATCCTACTCGACACCCAGCTGAGGTAATTAATCACCTTAAAACAATAATTTCCTCATTTAAACTTGCTAGCAGTTCAGTAGTGTTCACATTGGTGGAACCTCGCCAACTAAGCAATAATAATCGTTGGGGAGCGAGTCCAGAATATTACCAAAGAGCTGCCAAATATAAAGTTTCGGCTGAGGAAGAGAGTACGATTGGATGCCACTTACATTCAATTTACAGCCAGACCATACAGGCAAAACCTGGCAAGAGATGGTGTACACCTGTCAGGTGAGTCTAGGTCACATGTAGTTGACAAGTTAGTCAACACAATCAACCATCATAAAAAACCGTGGTTAGCAAGCCAAAATTAACTGTACATATTTGTATTTTCACCTGTGTGTGCAAGTGCACATTTATATAAATTATAAAATCTAAAAAACCCAAAAACATAGCATAACTATATATTCACATTATTGCACCATAAATTAATTTATACCAACCTTTATTAGGTAGGAATTTAGGCTGTGATTGTGCTGAGTTTTGCACAAATGCAGACTAAATAATTTTCTTTCGTAGAAATCCTTTCAACTAGTCTTAGACTAGTCAGTAGTGCATACATTATTCATTCTTGTGCTGACCCTACCAAGGGTGGAATTCAAACTTTATAGTAACTCTGATTAGAGTATATACATATTAATTATTTTGTGTATTAATTATTTGTGTGTATGAATTTTGAGTGCTGCTGAATGATCACTATTACATCTAATGGTGATAATGAAGAGCTAGCCAGAAGAAAGTTTAATGGTGACATTCAAACACTGCTCAAAATCCTTAGCTACTTATTGTTAGGTAGGTACATTTAACCTCGAGTGAGGAAGAGTGCAATTTAGACAGATTAATTTGGGCTATATTCAATTTACTTGTCGACTAATGAGCAAGTATCTAAGCTACATTAGCAATACAGTACTTATAAAAGTCCTATGAAACTTGGACTTAAAGCCACCATGGCTACTCGTGAACAGCTAAGGAGAACCTATATTGGCCTTAAAGGTCATTTAACCAGACTGATTAATAAGTCTGATACTTTATCTAAAGCAACTCCCATTGATTACTATCAACTAGAAACATCATTGAGAGTAGCTGATCTCAAATTTGATCCAGTCAGATCGACAATCCAGTCTTATCTCGACCTACTGAATGCAACTGAAACTGATCCTGATGAAATAGATCAAACTCTAGCAGAAATTTCTCAGTATGAAGATGAGACTCAAGATAAACTTAATGTACTATCCAATTTAGTAAAACAGCATAAATACAATGCAAATAATACTCTGTCTCAATCCAGTAATCAATTACCTGAGGTTCATCTGCCTACTTTAGATTTACCTACATTTGCAGGGCTAGATGAAGAAAGTTAGGATACATTTTGGTCTTCATTTGAAGTTCATATACATAAAAAATCTTCTCTTGACAGTTTCTAAATTCTCTTACCTAATTAGTCTTCTCAGAGGGGAGGCTAAAAAGGTCATAAATAACCTAGCTCTCACTGAGAGTAATTATGAGGAAGCTATAAAACTACTAAAGTTGAATTATTGCAACAAGGAATTGAGTAGAGCTAACCTGTATTACCAGCTACTGGATCTGAATGCACCAAGCAACAGACCAGACTCACTTCAAAGCTTCAGGCTAGAAGTAGAATCTCTAGCGATGGCCTTAGGTACTAAAGTTGATGTACCAGCCTCAGAATGGTCAATTAAGTTACTTTTACAGAGGAAATTACCTCAAAATATTTTAGCAGAAATCTGCTCACACTATAACACCGAGTTTCTCACTCTCGAGCAAATATTCGAGGGAATGAGAATAACAGTTAACAGGTTGAAAACTCATGATAAGATTAAATCTGAGTCTAAACAACCTAACCTTGACAACTCAGTCAAACCCAAATCGACTTTGAATAAGTCCAATAAATTCAAACCTAGGACTACTCCATCCACTGGAAAAAGGAGTGGTAGCGTAGGTATATATTCAGTATCTCCCTCTGACGTTACAACTGACGTGTCCACTAAGAATACAAACTCAGCCAGAGAGAGAAAGTGTCTGTTCTGTGAACAAGAACATGTCACCTACAAATGCAGTGTTTATCCTAACTTTAATGCTAGGATTAAACGGCTACAAGAATTACACAGATGCACCATGTGCATGGGTTCTCATGATCCCAGAAAATGTGTAGTACATCTACGGTTGTGCAGTAGATGCAACAAAGGTGTGCATCATTATGCCTTATGTAGAAAAACTTCTTCACAATCTGTGACACCTAGGGAGGATTCTATGAATTCTACCACAGTACAATATTGCAAGGTATACCAAGAAATAAATGTACTTGCTACTGAGTCAGGCAATAATACTACTCTGCCTACGGCTCAACTCAAACAAATTGATAGGAAATCTAGAGTTGACACTAGAGGTCTCTTTGATCAAGGATCACAGAAAACTTTCATCACACAACAATTAGTCGAGCAGTTAAAATTAAAACCTGCCAAAAGTGTGAGACTGAATATTTCTGGGTTCTTGACCTCGTGAATACCAAGTAGTCAAGGTGTTAGTGAGACTTGGATCTTCCACTAGTCCAATGCAAGCGGTTGTCATAGATAAACTTCCTTCAGACCTGCAGGTCACAGGACTAGCTCGCACTGTGAGATATCTCAAACGTAACGGCATGAGGCTAGCAGATCACAAAATAAATTCTGACTGCCTCACAGATGTTGGTATCCTAATAGGCGCTGACTATTATTACAAATTTATAACAGGATGCACCAGACAACACGGAATGAATTTGTTGTCATCTGCTGGAGGCAAATTGCTTACTGGACTGATGCTTTTCCAACAAAAAACAGCGTCAACCAACAAACAAACTAACAATTCAATAGTGGTGTGACTAGGCTTGGAACATTCGCCCCTACATTTCAGAGAAATACCTGAAGATAATGAGTCTGATCCACCTGTATATCGTCTGTGGGATTTAGACACTTTAGGTATTGTCCCTGATAAACCAAGCCCTGATGCTACGTGGACTTACCAGCAATATCTGGACACAGTTGTCTATAGAGACAAACAATACTGGGTGAGACTGCCATGGAAGTTGAATCATCCGCAACTTCCAGTTATTACATGGCAGCCTCTCAATTACAGTCTCAATTAATATGGCTGAAGAAACAGCCAGATAAATTGAACCATGTATCATCAATTAATTCAACAACAATTCAACAGTATATTTATCGAAGTTGTTGATAATGATGACCGTAAAACAGGTCACTATTTACCCCATCACGCTGTGGTGAAAGATTCATTGACAACACCAATACGAATCATCTTCAACTGTAGTGCCAAAGTGAAGGCAAACAGCGTGTCCTTGAATGAATGTCTCCAAACGGGACCTAGCCTGACACAAAGGCTACATGACGTATTGTTACGATTCCTCACTGGAATTTTCGCTTATACTGCTGATATCAGTAAAGCTTTCCTTAGTGTAGGCTTACAAGAGGAGGATCGTAATTACACCAAATTTCTCTGGATTAAGGACCCTCTGGATCCTGACAGTGATGTTGTAACCTATCGGTTTGCCTCTGCTATTCGGTGCGACTTCTTCACCGTTTCTACTTCAAGCCACATTAGATACACATTTAAAGAAGTCAGATAGCCCTTATAAAGCAGAGATTAGTGACAACTTGTACGTCGATAATTTCCAGGGAACTACTAATGACAAATCCAAATTGGTAGAAATCTACCATGAGGCTAACCGTGAGTTGTTAGGAGCCAATATGCCACTACAATCATAGGCCTCAAACAACAAATCATTAAACCAGTTAATCGTGAAAGAATTTCCGGGTTATCAGGTGCCAAATCAATTAAAGGTTCTGGGCGTGGAATGGAACACAGTTACAGACGAGATGAATGTCAAGTCAGTACAAACTAATAATTCAACCCTTTCCATGAGAAAATTACTCTCGTATGTCAGTCAACCATTTGACCCTTTAGGCTTACTTATCCCTGTTTTAATAAGGGGCAAACTCCTCATGCAGGAATGCTGGCAGAAACATATGGGATGGGATGATCCATTGCCAATTGAGTTGCAAGATAAATGGCAAGTACTCACAACGGATTTCAATCAATTAGGTGTTTTGAAATTTCCTCATAATGCTTCAGGACAAAACTTACCCACAAATTTGCATGTCTTTTGCGATGCCTCTGGCAAAGCGTATGGCGCTGCAGCCTACTTAGTTAATAATGTACAATAATTTTTACTCACATCTAAAGCAAGAGTTGCTTCAATCAAGAAGAGATTTTTACCTCAAATGGAGTTAACTGCATTGCTGGTGAGAGTACGATTGGCTCATTGCTTGACCAAGACACTCAGTAATACTCACTTTGGTGAAATCGTCGTGTGGTCAGACAATGAGGCAGTCTTACAATGGGTAAAAAAAATAACAATAAAACTCCCTACGTCAGTAATCGTGTTAGGGAAATTCATGAATTATCTGCTGGATATAAATTCAGACATGTCCCCACTAAGGACAATCTTGCAGATTATTTTGCAAGAGGCTTAACATTAAAACAGCTAATCAACTCTTCGATGTGGTTTAATGGACCTTCATGGCTTGTTAGTGGTCATTGGCCCAAACAGAAACCACAAGTCATAGTGACCAGTATCACTACTCCCATGAAAGACCCAGAACCTCATCGAATCTCGGCTATTAATCCTTACAATTATTCTAACTTGAGTAAGTTATTAAGAGTGACAGCACATCTGTTTAACTTTCTTGCTAAGATAGGAATCAGGCATAAGTTTCCCAATCCTATCCTCTACTGGATCAAACGTGCACAACAAGAGACATATGGAAGTGAATATGAAAATCTTCCAGATAAATTAACCAAGTCTCTAGGTATCTGGTATGATACCAACACTCATAATATATTAAGGTGTGGAGGACGTCTGCTTCATGCAGAAATTGACTTGGATACCAAGAATCTGATCCTTCTACCACGTCACCACATTATTACGAAACTTCTAGTTTTACGTCATCATCAATATAATACTTTACATGGTGGAGTGTTAGACACTCTCACCGACTTGAGACAGAAATATTAGCTTCCCCAAGGTCGTCAAACTGTCAAATCACTCATTAAGTCCTGTGTAATCTGCAAAAAGATACGACGCTCGAGTGTGTCCTTACAGAGGACCTCCACCACTCCCTAAGGAGAGAGTAGTTCATCTTCGTCCCTTTGAGACCACTGGTGTCGATTACACAGGAGCCTTACTTCTCACTGGCACTCCAGATAAGGTACCAGTGAAAGCTTATATATGGCTCTTCACTTGTGCAACCACACGAGGCGTACATCTAGAAGTGACTTCTGACATGAGTGCCGAATCCTTCATCCAAGCTTTTCGTAGATTTGCAGCTCGCAGATCCTGTCCCAAACTAATGATATCTGATAATGGTTCAAATTTTGTGGCAGGAGAAGCCTGCCTACGAGAGATATGGAACCATCCAGAATTGCAGTCTGTCATGCAGAGACGACAATGCCACTGGAAATTTATAGCTCCCAGAGCCCCCTGGCAAGGTGGGTTCTACGAACGTATGATAGGGACTGTCAAGAAATGTTTAAGGGAAATCTTGCATCGACAGAAAATTAGTTTCTCTGAACTCCAAACACTCGTCGTAGAAATTGAGGCGCAAGTCAACAACCGCCCCTTAACTTACCTATCAGATGACTTCTCACAGAGAGAACCCCTGAGTCCCTCACATTTAATACATGGAGGTCTGCTGAGCCTTCTGATACCTTTGGCAGAAGAGGATCCCGTTGACCCTTCCCATGTGACTAGGAGTGATTTAGTGGAAAGTTACCAACGTCTCTCTCGAGTAATTGAAAGGTGGAATGAGGTGTGGACTCGAGAGTACCTCACAGCTCTACGAGAGTACCACTATGGAGCTTCAAGCCCCCTATAATAAGGTTCATCTCAAACCAGGGTACCTAGTGTTGATTGACAGTGATGGACCCAGGTCAGAATGGCCTATAGGCAAAATTGTCTCTATCCACCCAGATCACCAAGGCATCCTGAGAGTAGTACGGGTTCTGTGCCGAGACACTACTTCCCTAAAAACATTACAGAAGTTGGTACCTCTCGAATTAGCAGAACGAGAGTGTACAATAGAACCAACTTCACCTACAGTTTCCGAGGGCAACAATTCTGATCCACCGAGCACACGCCCGCTTAGAGCAGCACCTCAACAATGTAAACGGAAAGTACAAGTCTATTATAGCTCTGACTAAGAGCAAATAATTTACCATCCAATTTTAGGTGATCATGATGATACTGTGTTGTGATGTCTAGTAACAAATATGTTACATGTCACAATGACCCAGGTCATTCACCTCACGGTGGATTCTCAATTACCTTAAATTGTATGATTTAATCATTAATTTGTTTGTGTAGGCTATCAACTATAACATTATTCCATCTAGAGAATCTATGAGTTTACAAAACTTTAAGACTTAGTAACATAACCGTTACATGTCATGCGACACCAGTCATTGAATTACATTGTAGGCTTTAGTAGTTATTAACTTTAGATGATTCACAATTCCATGTTTTATATTTCACATGAGTTCCTTTACAAGACTTAAAGTCTTATCTGTCCTTGACAATTACGGGACATCCGTTATGTGTGTACTAATGTATTAACATACTAACATTAATATTAACTTCGGGATAGGTACGTCAGTACTCAACATTGAACTGCGACCCGAGATTTTCCCCCCCAGAGTTATGTTGGAAATTTCCAACACTGATACATTACTATTGTATCATAATACATCACTATTGTATGCTAAGTACAGTAATTATTAACTCTACTAACTATAGCGCTAACATAAATTAATATTTCTTTATCTGAGCATATTGCAAACATTCTCACGACATCGAGAAGCAGGATTGCATCAGATAATGTCTATCTAAACATATTTATTACCAATATGTTAGAGAATTGAGTGTGGTTCTCTAAATTTATCAGTATTCTGTGCAATAATTAACTACGGATAATATAACTCCTAAGGATCCAATAACCTAGAGTTATTAACTGAGATTATCACCAAGTAACAGTTTTATCTGTTACATACGAACGATATGGAGGAAATAAAAATTCTCTCCATTTCTCGATTAACACCATTTAACGAGAATATTTAATTTAATTCCCTACAATTGCAACCCTGTTCTCATTAACGCATTACATCAGTAATTACATGGAAAAGAATTCTCCGTGATTATTAAATTCTATTGTGAATGCGGGAGACAAGTTGAGGGAGAGAGGCAGAGAGACGCCATCATTCCTGCTCTAGCACACGAGCTAGCGACGCCAACAATCACATCGTGCGTCCCGGGAGATTCGAATTTTCATCAATTCTACGTTAGCCCCTTGCAGTTAATCGGCCTAGGAGTGTGCAATTGCTCCAGTAGCAACCTAGGATTGCTTCGGTGGACAACCAGCAGGTTAAGTGCCCTAGTATTATTTATATCTTGAGATCTCTGTATATATTTTTACCGTGCACTGTCCATGTTACGCCATGTGACCTCCCCAAACAACAAGTACGTCCACAAAGAATTAATTCTATTCCTTCTATTATATATTGAGGATACAGTATATTTGGTGTGAACAATTGGTACATTTAGTTGAAATTTCAGCTTGTGTTGAAAGCGGTCGTGGCCCTCTCATTTCCCATGCCACACTCGGGCACGTGTTGCAGCAAGTTGCAGACGACGCCATTACACCTCTACCTCCCCGTTCACTATTACAGCTAAGCAGCTGAATCCTTTTTCAATTATTTTCTTTCATTAAGTGAAATTAATAATTCATTATCAGTCAAGAATACTTTGTTTATATGATTTGAGATATCTAGCGTAATTTGATAGCCTCATTAAAGTCAAATGAGAATGATTTCTTGTTTAATCATCATATAATCTTCTTGCCACTAACCAATTTATTTAATTTTTATTTGCATATCATTTAGTAGGAATTACTAATTTTATTCAAGGAAGAACCAGCCTCGATGAAGCGTATTGGCGGTATTTTACTTCTGGTATTAACTCCCCCATTTTGTGGAGGACGGAAAGTTTATATTCGAACATAATATATCTTACAGTCTATTGAAGTTTAAAGAATAACTTTTAATAGTTCCATTATCCATAGGCACTAGTATTTCAGTCCTTATTATTTATTCCTTTATTTGTTTCCATTTTCACTAAAAATAGAGTGGTCCTTCGATTAATTTAAATTAATCTATTAATTAAACATCAGTCAATAAATAGAGAGTAAGCTTTCTTCCCAACAGGTCTGGCCCTATGCATAAGTTAACCAAGAAATTTTTGGGTCCATATAAGGTAATCGAGCTTATCAAAGGTAACAAGTTCAGATTTAAGAATCTGTTAACAGGAGAGTATATAAATGAACATTTAGACCACATGAAGCTAGCCAAAATGACTGTTGACGAGACTGATGAGGAAGATGACAATGAACTTACCCCAGACAGATTATTCTATTGGGACACCACCTTCTGTGGTTGACAGACCACTTGATGTACAGCCACCCTATACTAGCACCTATAATCTTAGATCTAGACCTTTCGTTTCAACCGTGCACTCACCACATGTCCATTGGCTAGATGTCAACGAGTTTACCTCTCATGGTGAAAGTTTCTCACATGCAGTTTCATCTGTTTCTGACCTTTAGTCAGAGCCAGAGTTGTATAGTGCTCTGGACGAACCAGGTGTAGATATCCACAGAATTTATTATTAGGTGCATTCTACAGTTATTCTGTTTTGTTTGGCAAAATTCACTTCACAGTAATTCTACCCCATGTGTCCTATTACTACCATTGTATATATATATATATATATATATATATATATATATATATATATATATATATATATATATATATATATATATATATATATATGCATAATAAAGAATTTTTTTTTCAAATTTAATTTGTCATATATCTGGTGCCATTGTTAAGTCTACTGTGCCATTTGTGTCTTTCCAGTGCATGTCATCAAAAGTTCCGTTAAAGTTCTAGCAACCACACTGCGACCAGTGATTCCTGACCGCTATCACTAAGATGTTATTCTTCTCGATCCAGTCCTTGTATATAGCTTGTAAATATATTGTACATAATTTTTTTTTCTGTTATCTAATCTTAAAATTCCTTTGTGGTTGTTAGGTCAGAACATTTGTTCTATTAAAGCAAATAATTGTCTCGAATTATGTTCCAAGCACAGGCCATTAAGACATGTTAATAATTTTGTTTTAGGCACCACCTTGAATTGTATTGTTCATACCTGATACCTAGACATGTATATGTTCTCCATGCTCTTGTTCAGTTCATGCATTGTCACCATCATTTTTTAACCTACAATGTTCTAATTTCTTTGTGCACATGCCGACGATGTTAGTATTCCACATACCTGAGCTTCCTTTAATGTTTATTATGCAATTTCTCATGTAAGCCATTATTGAATGCCACCGAGGTCCTTTTCAATATCACTGTAATTATATAGCTAGCCAGAGATTGTCGACTTGGTAGCGTCTCCGAGCGGTGTTAGCATTCAAATTGTATGACGGTTGGGGATAACCAATCACAAATCAAGTAAACCTCTGACGTCATCCTCCACAGAGAGCTGGTACCAGCCGTTCTGGTGACCAGGCAGTATTCTCACAGACACAGAGTAGGGAGGACCTCAGCTGGCCAGTTATATACTTTGTTACCTTGATCAATAAACTATTGAAGTGATCTACGGTGTTTTATCTTGAATCCAACAAGCAACCATATATCCAAGAAGATAACAAATACAGACACTGGCGGGGATCCTCAGGGGCCAGACACTGTCAGAGATCCTCAGGGGCCAGACCCTGGCGGGGAACCTCAGGGGCCAGACCCTGGCGGGGATCCTCAGGGGCCAGACCCTGGCGGGGATCCTCAGGGGCCAGACACTGGCAGGGATCCTCAGGGGACAGACACTGGCGGGGATCCTCAGGGGCCAGACACTGGCGGGGATCCTCAGGGGCCAGACCCTGGCGGGGATCCTCAGGGGCCAGACCCTGGCGGGGATCCTCAGGGGCCAGACACTGGCAGGGATCCTCAGGGGCCAGACACTGGCGGGGATCCTCAGGGGCCAGACCCTGGCGGGGATCCTCAGGGGCCAGACCCTGGCGGGGATCCTCAGGGGCCAGACACTGGCGGGATCCTCAGGGGCCAGACACTAGCGGGGATCCTCAGGGGCCAGACACTGGTGGGGATCCTCAGGGGCCAGACACTGGCGGGGATCCTCAGGGGCCAGACACTGGTGGGGATCCTCAGGGGCCAGACACTGGCGGGGATCCTCAGGGGCCAGACACTGGCAGGGTTCCTCAAGGGGGCCAGACCCTGACGGGGATCCTCAGGGGCCAGACACTGGCAGGGATCCTCAAGGGGGCCAGACCCTGGCGGGGATCCTCAGGGGCCAGACACTAGCGGGGATCCTCAGGGGGGCCAGACCCTGGCGGGGATCCTCAGGGGCCAGACACTAGCGGGGATCCTCAGGGGCCAGACACTAGCGGGGATCCTCAGGGGCCAGACCCTGGCGGGGATCCTCAGGGGCCAGACACTAGCGGGGATCCTCAGGGGCCAGACTCTGGCGGGGATCCTCAGGGGCCAGACACTAGCGGGGATCCTCAGGGGCCAGACACTGGCGGGGATCCTCAGGGCCAGACCCTGACGGGGATCCTCAGGGGCCAGACACTAACCAAACACTGAGAGAGTTAAGGGCACTTACCGACCACGGTGAGGTTGACGAGGCTGGTGTGTGTTGGGGAGCGGGAGAACTCGACGCGGCACTCGTAGAGGCCAGCGTGAGTGAGAGTGATGGTGGCCAGAGTGAGGATAGCGGTGCCGCGCGTCACCGTCAGCACTCCGTCCTCCGCCTGCACCTCCTCCTGCTCCTGGGGCTCCCGGCCGTCGTAACTGTGGGCAACACACGCCAACTTAGTCATCTATGGTCAATGTGGCTCCTTTATCACTCTTTATAAGAGAGGAGGATAACACTAATAGCAATATTTCCTGTGGGTGTTACTCGTTGTGCCTAGAGGTACTGGGGCGATAACTAGTGCCAAGAGGTACTGGGGTGATAACTAGTGCCAAGAGGTACTGGGGTGATAACTAGTGCCAAGGGGTACTGGGGTGATAACTAGTGCCTAGAGGTACTGGGGTGATAACTAGTGCCAAGAGGTACTGGGGCGATAACTAGTGCCTAGAGGTACTGGGACGATAACTAGTGCCAAGAGGTACTGGGGCGATAACTAGTGCCAAGAGGTACTGGGGTGATAACTAGTGCCAAGAGGTACTGGGGTGATAACTAGTGCCAAGAGGTACTGGGGTGATAACTAGTGCCTAGAGGTACTGGGGTGATAACTAGTGCCAAGAGGTACTGGGGCGATAACTAGTGCCAAGAGGTACTGGGGTGATAACTAGTGCCAAGAGGTACTGGGGTGATAACTAGTGCCAAGAGGTATGGGGTGATAACTAGAGCCAAGAGGTACTGGGGTGATAACTAGTGCCAAGGGGTACTGGGGTGATAACTAGTGCCAAGAGGTACTGGGGTGATAACTAGTGCCTAGAGGTACTGGGGCAATAACTAGTGCCAAGAGGTACTGGGGTGATAACTAGTGCCAAGAGGTACTGGGGTGATAACTAGTGCCAAGAGGTACTGGGGCGATAACTAGTGCCAAGAGGTACTGGGGTGATAACTAGTGCCAAGAGGTACTGGGGTGATAACTAGTGCCAAGAGGTACTTGGGTGATAACTAGTGCCTAGAGGTACTGGGGTGATAACTAGGGCCAAGAGGTACTGGGGTGATAACTAGTGCCAAGAGGTACTGGGGTGATAACTAGTGCCAAGAGGTACTGGGGTGATAACTAGTGCCAAGAGGTACTGGGGTGATAACTAGTGCCTAGAGGTACTGGGGTGATAACTAGTGCCAAGAGGTACTGGGGCGATAACTAGTGCCAAGAGGAACTGGGGTGATAACTAGTGCCAAGAGGTACTGGGGCGATAACTAGTGCCAAGAGGTACTGGGGTGATAACTAGTGCCTAGAGGTACTGGGGTGATAACTAGTGCCAAGAGGTACTGGGGTGATAACTAGTGCCAAGAGGTATTGGGGTGATAACTAGTGCCAAGAGGTACTGGGGTGATAACTAGTGCCAAGAGGTACTGGGGTGATAACTAGTGCCTAGAGGTACTGGGGTGATAACTAGTGCCAAGAGGTACTGGGGTGATAACTAGTGCCTAGAGGTACTGGGGCGATAACTAGTGCCAAGAGGTACTGGGGCGATAACTAGTGCCTAGAGGTACTGGGGTGATAACTAGTGCCTAGAGGTACTGGGGTGATAACTAGTGCCAAGAGGTACTGGGGTGATAACTAGTGTCAAGAGGTACTGGGGTGATAACTAGTGCCTAGAGGTACTGGGGTGATAACTAGTGCCTAGAGGTACTGGGGTGATAACTAGTGCCAAGAGGTACTGGGGTGATAACTAGTGCCAAGAGGTACTGGGGTGATAACTAGTGCCAAGAGGTACTGGGGCGATAACTAGTGCCTGGAGGTACTGGGGCGATAACTAGTGCCTAGAGGTACTGGGGCGATAACTAGTGCCTAGAGGTACTGGGGTGATAACTAGTGCCTAGAGGTACTGGGGCGATAACTAGTGCCTAGAGGTACTGGGGTGATAACTAGTGCCAAGAGGTACTGGAGTGATAACTAGTGCCTAGAGGTACTGGGGTGATAACTAGTGCCAAGAGGTACTGGGGTGATAACTAGTGCCTAGAGGTACTGGGGTGATAACTAGTGCCAAGAGGTACTGGGGTGATAACTAGTGCCAAGAGGTACTGGGGTGATAACTAGTGCCAAGAGGTACTGGGGTGATAACTAGTGCCAAGAGGTACTGGGGTGATAACTAGTGCCTAGAGGTACTGGGGTGATAACTAGTGCCAAGAGGTACTGGGGTGATAACTAGTGCCAAGAGGTACTGGGGTGATAACTAGTGCCAAGAGGTACTGGGGTGATAACTAGTGCCTAGAGGTACTGGGGTGATAACTAGTGCCAAGAGGTACTGGGGTGATAACTAGTGCCAAGAGGTACTGGGGTGATAACTAGTGCCAAGAGGTACTGGGGTGATAACTAGTGCCTAGAGGTACTGGGGTGATAACTAGTGCCAAGAGGTACTGGGGCGATAACTAGTGCCTAGAGGTACTGGGGCGATAACTAGTGCCTAGAGGTACTGGGGCGATAACTAGTGCCAAGAGGTACTGGGGTGATAACGAGTGCCTAGAGGTACTGGGGCGATAACTAGTGCCTAGAGGTACTGGGGTGATCACTAGTGCCTAGAGGTACTGGGGCGATAACTAGTGCCTAGAGGTACTGGGGTGATAACTAGTGCCTAGAGGTACTGGGGCGATAACTAGTGCCAAGAGGTACTGGGGTGATAACTAGTGCCTAGTGGTACTGGGGCGATAAATAGTGCCTAGAGGTACTAGGGTGATAACTAATGCCTAGAGGTACTGGGGCGATAACTAGTGCCTAGAGGTACTGGGGTGATAACTAGTGCCTAGAGGTACTGGGGTGATAACTAGTGCCTAGAGGTACTGGGGCGATAACTAGTGCCTAGAGGTACTCGGGTGATAACTAGTGCCTAGAGGTACTGGGGCGATAACTAGTGCCTAGAGGTACTGGGGTGATAACTAGTGCCAAGAGGTATTGGGGCGATAACTAGTGCCAAGAGATACTCGGGTGATAACTAGTGCCAAGAGGTATTGGGGCGATAACTAGTGCCAAGAGGTACTGGGGCGATAACTAGTGCCTAGAGGTACTCGGGTGATAACTAGTGCCAAGAGGTATTGGGGCGATAACTAGTGCCAAGAGGTACTGGGGCGATAACTAGTGCCTAGAGGTACTGGGGTGATAACTAGTGCCTAGAGGTACTGGGGTGATAACTAGTGCCAAGAGGTACTGGGGTGATAACTAGTGTCAAGAGGTACTGGGGTGATAACTAGTGCCTAGAGGTACTGGGGTGATAACTAGTGCCAAGAGGTACTGGGGTGATAACTAGTGCCAAGAGGTACTGGGGCGATAACTAGTGCCAAGAGGTACTGGGGTGATAACTAGTGCCAAGAGGTACTGGGGTGATAACTAGTGCCAAGAGGTACTTGGGTGATAACTAGTGCCTAGAGGTACTGGGGTGATAACTAGGGCCAAGAGGTACTGGGGTGATAACTAGTGCCAAGAGGTACTGGGGTGATAACTAGTGCCAAGAGGTACTGGGGTGATAACTAGTGCCAAGAGGTACTGGGGTGATAACTAGTGCCTAGAGGTACTGGGGTGATAACTAGTGCCAAGAGGTACTGGGGCGATAACTAGTGCCAAGAGGAACTGGGGTGATAACTAGTGCCAAGAGGTACTGGGGCGATAACTAGTGCCAAGAGGTACTGGGGTGATAACTAGTGCCTAGAGGTACTGGGGTGATAACTAGTGCCAAGAGGTACTGGGGTGATAACTAGTGCCAAGAGGTATTGGGGTGATAACTAGTGCCAAGAGGTACTGGGGTGATAACTAGTGCCAAGAGGTACTGGGGTGATAACTAGTGCCTAGAGGTACTGGGGTGATAACTAGTGCCAAGAGGTACTGGGGTGATAACTAGTGCCTAGAGGTACTGGGGCGATAACTAGTGCCAAGAGGTACTGGGGCGATAACTAGTGCCTAGAGGTACTGGGGTGATAACTAGTGCCTAGAGGTACTGGGGTGATAACTAGTGCCAAGAGGTACTGGGGTGATAACTAGTGTCAAGAGGTACTGGGGTGATAACTAGTGCCTAGAGGTACTGGGGTGATAACTAGTGCCTAGAGGTACTGGGGTGATAACTAGTGCCAAGAGGTACTGGGGTGATAACTAGTGCCAAGAGGTACTGGGGTGATAACTAGTGCCAAGAGGTACTGGGGCGATAACTAGTGCCTGGAGGTACTGGGGCGATAACTAGTGCCTAGAGGTACTGGGGCGATAACTAGTGCCTAGAGGTACTGGGGTGATAACTAGTGCCTAGAGGTACTGGGGCGATAACTAGTGCCTAGAGGTACTGGGGTGATAACTAGTGCCAAGAGGTACTGGAGTGATAACTAGTGCCTAGAGGTACTGGGGTGATAACTAGTGCCAAGAGGTACTGGGGTGATAACTAGTGCCTAGAGGTACTGGGGTGATAACTAGTGCCAAGAGGTACTGGGGTGATAACTAGTGCCAAGAGGTACTGGGGTGATAACTAGTGCCAAGAGGTACTGGGGTGATAACTAGTGCCAAGAGGTACTGGGGTGATAACTAGTGCCTAGAGGTACTGGGGTGATAACTAGTGCCAAGAGGTACTGGGGTGATAACTAGTGCCAAGAGGTACTGGGGTGATAACTAGTGCCAAGAGGTACTGGGGTGATAACTAGTGCCTAGAGGTACTGGGGTGATAACTAGTGCCAAGAGGTACTGGGGTGATAACTAGTGCCAAGAGGTACTGGGGTGATAACTAGTGCCAAGAGGTACTGGGGTGATAACTAGTGCCTAGAGGTACTGGGGTGATAACTAGTGCCAAGAGGTACTGGGGCGATAACTAGTGCCTAGAGGTACTGGGGCGATAACTAGTGCCTAGAGGTACTGGGGCGATAACTAGTGCCAAGAGGTACTGGGGTGATAACGAGTGCCTAGAGGTACTGGGGCGATAACTAGTGCCTAGAGGTACTGGGGTGATCACTAGTGCCTAGAGGTACTGGGGCGATAACTAGTGCCTAGAGGTACTGGGGTGATAACTAGTGCCTAGAGGTACTGGGGCGATAACTAGTGCCAAGAGGTACTGGGGTGATAACTAGTGCCTAGTGGTACTGGGGCGATAAATAGTGCCTAGAGGTACTAGGGTGATAACTAATGCCTAGAGGTACTGGGGCGATAACTAGTGCCTAGAGGTACTGGGGTGATAACTAGTGCCTAGAGGTACTGGGGTGATAACTAGTGCCTAGAGGTACTGGGGCGATAACTAGTGCCTAGAGGTACTCGGGTGATAACTAGTGCCTAGAGGTACTGGGGCGATAACTAGTGCCTAGAGGTACTGGGGTGATAACTAGTGCCAAGAGGTATTGGGGCGATAACTAGTGCCAAGAGATACTCGGGTGATAACTAGTGCCAAGAGGTATTGGGGCGATAACTAGTGCCAAGAGGTACTGGGGCGATAACTAGTGCCTAGAGGTACTCGGGTGATAACTAGTGCCAAGAGGTATTGGGGCGATAACTAGTGCCAAGAGGTACTGGGGCGATAACTAGTGCCTAGAGGTACTGGGGTGATAACTAGTGCCTAGAGGTACTGGGGTGATAACTAGTGCCAAGAGGTACTGGGGTGATAACTAGTGTCAAGAGGTACTGGGGTGATAACTAGTGCCTAGAGGTACTGGGGTGATAACTAGTGCCAAGAGGTACTGGGGTGATAACTAGTGCCAAGAGGTACTGGGGTGATAACTAGTGCCAAGAGGTACTGGGGCGATAACTAGTGCCTAGAGGTACTGGGGCGATAACTAGTGCCTAGAGGTACTGGGGCGATAACTAGTGCCTAGAGGTACTCGGGTGATAACTGGTGCCTAGAGGTACTGGGGCGATAACTAGTGCCAAGAGGTACTGGGGCGATAACTAGTGCCTAGAGGTACTGGGGTGATAACTAGTGCCTAGAGGTACTGGGGTGATAACTAGTGCCAAGAGGTTCTGGGGTGATAACTAGTGCCAAGAGGTACTGGGGTGATAACTAGTGCCAAGAGGTACTGGGGTGATAACTAGTGCCAAGAGGTACTGGGGTGATAACTAGTGCCTAGAGGTACTGGGGTGATAACTAGTGCCAAGAGGTACTGGGGTGATAACTAGTGCCAAGAGGTACTGGGGTGATAACTAGTGCCAAGAGGTACTGGGGTGATAACTAGTGCCTAGAGGTACTGGGGTGATAACTAGTGCCAAGAGGTACTGGGGTGATAACTAGTGCCAAGAGGTACTGGGGTGATAACTAGTGCCAAGAGGTACTGGGGTGATAACTAGTGCCTAGAGGTACTGGGGTGATAACTAGTGCCAAGAGGTACTGGGGCGATAACTAGTGCCTAGAGGTACTGGGGCGATAACTAGTGCCTAGAGGTACTGGGGCGATAAGTAGTGCCAAGAGGTACTGGGGTGATAACTAGTGCCAAGGGGTACTGGGGCGATAACTAGTGCCAAGAGGTACTGGGGCGATAACTAGTGCCTTGAGGTACTGGGGCGATAACTAGTGCCTAGAGGTACTGGGGTGATAACTAGTGCCTAGAGGTACTGGGGCGATAACTAGTGCCTAGAGGTACTCCGGTGATAACTAGTGCCTAGAGGTACTGGGGCGATAACTAGTGCCAAGAGGTACTGGGGTGATAACTAGTGCCTAGAGGTACTGGGGCGATAAATAGTGCCTAGAGGTACTGGGGTGATAACTAATGCCTAGAGGTACTGGGGCGATAACTAGTGCCTAGAGGTACTGGGGTGATAACTAGTGCCTAGAGGTACTGGGGTGATAACTAGTGCCTAGAGGTACTGGGGCGATAACTAGTGCCTAGAGGTACTCGGGTGATAACTAGTGCCTAGAGGTACTGGGGTGATAACTAGTGCCAAGAGGTACTGGGGTGATAACTAGTGCCAAGAGGTACTGGGGTGATAACTAGTGCCAAGAGGTACTGGGGTGATAACTAGTGCCAAGAGGTACTGGGGTGATAACTAGTGCCTAGAGGTACTGGGGTGATAACTAGTGCCAAGAGGTACTGGGGTGATAACTAGTGCCAAGAGGTACTGGGGTGATAACTAGTGCCAAGAGGTACTGGGGTGATAACTAGTGCCTAGAGGTACTGGGGTGATAACTAGTGCCAAGAGGTACTGGGGTGATAACTAGTACCAAGAGGTACTGGGGTGATAACTAGTGCCAAGAGGTACTGGGGTGATAACTAGTGCCTAGAGGTACTGGGGTGATAACTAGTGCCAAGAGGTACTGGGGCGATAACTAGTGCCTAGAGGTACTGGGGCGATAACTAGTGCCTAGAGGTACTGGGGCGATAACTAGTGCCAAGAGGTACTGGGGTGATAACTAGTGCCAAGAGGTACTGGGGCGATAACTAGTGCCAAGAGGTACTGGGGCGATAACTAGTGCCTAGAGGTACTGGGGCGATAACTAGTGCCTAGAGGTACTGGGGTGATAACTAGTGCCTAGAGGTACTGGGGCGATAACTAGTGCCTAGAGGTACTCCGGTGATAACTAGTGCCTAGAGGTACTGGGGCGATAACTAGTGCCAAGAGGTACTGGGGTGATAACTAGTGCCTAGAGGTACTGGGGCGATAAATAGTGCCTAGAGGTACTGGGGTGATAACTAATGCCTAGAGGTACTGGGGCGATAACTAGTGCCTAGAGGTACTGGGGTGATAACTAGTGCCTAGAGGTACTGGGGTGATAACTAGTGCCTAGAGGTACTGGGGCGATAACTAGTGCCTAGAGGTACTCGGGTGATAACTAGTGCCTAGAGGTACTGGGGCGATAACTAGTGCCTAGAGGTACTGGGGTGATAACTAGTGCCAAGAGGTATTGGGGCGATAACTAGTGCCAAGAGATACTCGGGTGATAACTAGTGCCAAGAGGTATTGGGGCGATAACTAGTGCCAAGAGGTACTGGGGCGATAACTAGTGCCTAGAGGTACTCGGGTGATAACTAGTGCCAAGAGGTATTGGGGCGATAACTAGTGCCAAGAGGTACTGGAGCGATAACTAGTGCCTAGAGGTACTGGGGTGATAACTAGTGCCTAGAGGTACTGGGGTGATAACTAGTGCCAAGAGGTACTGGGGTGATAACTAGTGTCAAGAGGTACTGGGGTGATAACTAGTGCCTAGAGGTACTGGGGTGATAACTAGTGCCAAGAGGTACTGGGGTGATAACTAGTGCCAAGAGGTACTGGGGTGATAACTAGTGCCAAGAGGTACTGGGGCGATAACTAGTGCCTAGAGGTACTGAGGCGATAACTAGTGCCTAGAGGTACTGGGGCGATAACTAGTGCCTAGAGGTACTCGGGTGATAACTGGTGCCTAGAGGTACTGGGGTGATAACTAGTGCCTAGAGGTACTGGGGTGATAACTAGTGCCAAGAGGTACTGGGGCGATAACTAGTGCCTAGAGGTACTGGGGCGATAACTAGTGCCTAGAGGTACTGGGGCGATAACTAGTGCCAAGAGGTACTGGGGTGATAACGAGTGCCTAGAGGTACTGGGGCGATAACTAGTGCCTAGAGGTACTGGGGTGATCACTAGTGCCTAGAGGTACTGGGGCGATAACTAGTGCCTAGAGGTACTGGGGTGATAACTAGTGCCTAGAGGTACTGGGGCGATAACTAGTGCCAAGAGGTACTGGGGTGATAACTAGTGCCTAGTGGTACTGGGGCGATAAATAGTGCCTAGAGGTACTGGGGTGATAACTAATGCCTAGAGGTACTGGGGCGATAACTAGTGCCTAGAGGTACTGGGGTGATAACTAGTGCCTAGAGGTACTGGGGTGATAACTAGTGCCTAGAGGTACTGGGGCGATAACTAGTGCCTAGAGGTACTCGGGTGATAACTAGTGCCTAGAGGTACTGGGGCGATAACTAGTGCCTAGAGGTACTGGGGTGATAACTAGTGCCAAGAGGTATTGGGGCGATAACTAGTGCCAAGAGATACTCGGGTGATAACTAGTGCCAAGAGGTATTGGGGCGATAACTAGTGCCAAGAGGTACTGGGGCGATAACTAGTGCCTAGAGGTACTCGGGTGATAACTAGTGCCAAGAGGTATTGGGGCGATAACTAGTGCCAAGAGGTACTGGGGCGATAACTAGTGCCTAGAGGTACTGGGGTGATAACTAGTGCCTAGAGGTACTGGGGTGATAACTAGTGCCAAGAGGTACTGGGGTGATAACTAGTGTCAAGAGGTACTGGGGTGATAACTAGTGCCTAGAGGTACTGGGGTGATAACTAGTGCCAAGAGGTACTGGGGTGATAACTAGTGCCAAGAGGTACTGGGGTGATAACTAGTGCCAAGAGGTACTGGGGCGATAACTAGTGCCTAGAGGTACTGGGGCGATAACTAGTGCCTAGAGGTACTGGGGCGATAACTAGTGCCTAGAGGTACTCGGGTGATAACTGGTGCCTAGAGGTACTGGGGCGATAACTAGTGCCAAGAGGTACTGGGGCGATAACTAGTGCCTAGAGGTACTGGGGTGATAACTAGTGCCTAGAGGTACTGGGGTGATAACTAGTGCCAAGAGGTTCTGGGGTGATAACTAGTGCCAAGAGGTACTGGGGTGATAACTAGTGCCAAGAGGTACTGGGGTGATAACTAGTGCCAAGAGGTACTGGGGTGATAACTAGTGCCTAGAGGTACTGGGGTGATAACTAGTGCCAAGAGGTACTGGGGTGATAACTAGTGCCAAGAGGTACTGGGGTGATAACTAGTGCCAAGAGGTACTGGGGTGATAACTAGTGCCTAGAGGTACTGGGGTGATAACTAGTGCCAAGAGGTACTGGGGTGATAACTAGTGCCAAGAGGTACTGGGGTGATAACTAGTGCCAAGAGGTACTGGGGTGATAACTAGTGCCTAGAGGTACTGGGGTGATAACTAGTGCCAAGAGGTACTGGGGCGATAACTAGTGCCTAGAGGTACTGGGGCGATAACTAGTGCCTAGAGGTACTGGGGCGATAAGTAGTGCCAAGAGGTACTGGGGTGATAACTAGTGCCAAGAGGTACTGGGGCGATAACTAGTGCCAAGAGGTACTGGGGCGATAACTAGTGCCTTGAGGTACTGGGGCGATAACTAGTGCCTAGAGGTACTGGGGTGATAACTAGTGCCTAGAGGTACTGGGGCGATAACTAGTGCCTAGAGGTACTCCGGTGATAACTAGTGCCTAGAGGTACTGGGGCGATAACTAGTGCCAAGAGGTA
The DNA here is from genome assembly GCF_040958095.1 of Procambarus clarkii. NCBI lineage: Eukaryota > Metazoa > Arthropoda > Malacostraca > Decapoda > Cambaridae > Procambarus > Procambarus clarkii. The sequence continues at coordinate 55,658,861 of NC_091151.1, read as the reverse complement.
CTGGGGTGATAACTAGTGCCTAGAGGTACTGGGGCGATAAATAGTGCCTAGAGGTACTGGGGTGATAACTAATGCCTAGAGGTACTGGGGCGATAACTAGTGCCTAGAGGTACTGGGGTGATAACTAGTGCCTAGAGGTACTGGGGTGATAACTAGTGCCTAGAGGTACTGGGGCGATAACTAGTGCCTAGAGGTACTCGGGTGATAACTAGTGCCTAGAGGTACTGGGGTGATAACTAGTGCCAAGAGGTACTGGGGTGATAACTAGTGCCAAGAGGTACTGGGGTGATAACTAGTGCCAAGAGGTACTGGGGTGATAACTAGTGCCAAGAGGTACTGGGGTGATAACTAGTGCCTAGAGGTACTGGGGTGATAACTAGTGCCAAGAGGTACTGGGGTGATAACTAGTGCCAAGAGGTACTGGGGTGATAACTAGTGCCAAGAGGTACTGGGGTGATAACTAGTGCCTAGAGGTACTGGGGTGATAACTAGTGCCAAGAGGTACTGGGGTGATAACTAGTACCAAGAGGTACTGGGGTGATAACTAGTGCCAAGAGGTACTGGGGTGATAACTAGTGCCTAGAGGTACTGGGGTGATAACTAGTGCCAAGAGGTACTGGGGCGATAACTAGTGCCTAGAGGTACTGGGGCGATAACTAGTGCCTAGAGGTACTGGGGCGATAACTAGTGCCAAGAGGTACTGGGGTGATAACTAGTGCCAAGAGGTACTGGGGCGATAACTAGTGCCAAGAGGTACTGGGGCGATAACTAGTGCCTAGAGGTACTGGGGCGATAACTAGTGCCTAGAGGTACTGGGGTGATAACTAGTGCCTAGAGGTACTGGGGCGATAACTAGTGCCTAGAGGTACTCCGGTGATAACTAGTGCCTAGAGGTACTGGGGCGATAACTAGTGCCAAGAGGTACTGGGGTGATAACTAGTGCCTAGAGGTACTGGGGCGATAAATAGTGCCTAGAGGTACTGGGGTGATAACTAATGCCTAGAGGTACTGGGGCGATAACTAGTGCCTAGAGGTACTGGGGTGATAACTAGTGCCTAGAGGTACTGGGGTGATAACTAGTGCCTAGAGGTACTGGGGCGATAACTAGTGCCTAGAGGTACTCGGGTGATAACTAGTGCCTAGAGGTACTGGGGCGATAACTAGTGCCTAGAGGTACTGGGGTGATAACTAGTGCCAAGAGGTATTGGGGCGATAACTAGTGCCAAGAGATACTCGGGTGATAACTAGTGCCAAGAGGTATTGGGGCGATAACTAGTGCCAAGAGGTACTGGGGCGATAACTAGTGCCTAGAGGTACTCGGGTGATAACTAGTGCCAAGAGGTATTGGGGCGATAACTAGTGCCAAGAGGTACTGGAGCGATAACTAGTGCCTAGAGGTACTGGGGTGATAACTAGTGCCTAGAGGTACTGGGGTGATAACTAGTGCCAAGAGGTACTGGGGTGATAACTAGTGTCAAGAGGTACTGGGGTGATAACTAGTGCCTAGAGGTACTGGGGTGATAACTAGTGCCAAGAGGTACTGGGGTGATAACTAGTGCCAAGAGGTACTGGGGTGATAACTAGTGCCAAGAGGTACTGGGGCGATAACTAGTGCCTAGAGGTACTGAGGCGATAACTAGTGCCTAGAGGTACTGGGGCGATAACTAGTGCCTAGAGGTACTCGGGTGATAACTGGTGCCTAGAGGTACTGGGGCGATAACTAGTGCCAAGAGGTACTGGGGCGATAACTAGTGCCTAGAGGTACTGGGGTGATAACTAGTGCCTAGAGGTACTGGGGTGATAACTAGTGCCAAGAGGTACTGGGGTGATAACTAGTGTCAAGAGGTACTGGGGTGATAACTAGTGCCGAGAGGTACTGGGGTGATAACTAGTGCCAAGAGGTACTGGGGTGATAACTAGTGCCAAGAGGTACTGGGGTGATAACTAGTGCCAAGAGGTACTGGGGCGATAACTAGTGTCAAGAGGTACTGGGGCGATAACTAGTGCCTAGAGGTACTGGGGCGATAACTAGTGCCTAGAGGTACTGGGGCGATAACTAGTGCCTAGAGGTACTGGGGTGATAACTAGTGCCTAGAGGTACTGGGGCGATAACTAGTGCTAGAGGTACTGGGGTGATAACTAGTGCCAAGAGGTACTGGGGTGATAACTAGTGCCTAGAGGTACTGGGGTGATAACTAGTGCCAAGAGGTACTGGGGTGATAACTAGTGCCTAGAGGTACTGGGGTGATAACTAGTGCCAAGAGGTACTGGGGTGATAACTAGTGCCAAGAGGTACTGGGGCGATAACTAGTGCCTAGAGGTACTGGGGTGATAACTAGTGCCTAGAGGTACTGGGGTGATAACTAGTGCCTAGAGGTACTGGGGTGATAACTAGTGCCAAGAGGTACTGGGGTGATAACTAGTGTCAAGAGGTACTGGGGTGATAACTAGTGCCTAGAGGTACTGGGGTGATAACTAGTGCCAAGAGGTACTGGGGTGATAACTAGTGCCAAGAGGTACTGGGGTGATAACTAGTGCCAAGAGGTACTGGGGCGATAACTAGTGCCTAGAGGTACTGAGGCGATAACTAGTGCCTAGAGGTACTGGGTCGATAACTAGTGCCTAGAGGTACTCGGGTGATAACTGGTGCCTAGAGGTACTGGGGCGATAACTAGTGCCAAGAGGTACTGGGGTGATAACTAGTGCCTAGAGGTACTGGGGTGATAACTAGTGCCAAGAGGTACTGGGGTGATAACTAGTACCAAGAGGTACTGGGGTGATAACTAGTGCCAAGAGGTACTGGGGTGATAACTAGTGCCTAGAGGTACTGGGGTGATAACTAGTGCCAAGAGGTACTGGGGCGATAACTAGTGCCTAGAGGTACTGGGGCGATAACTAGTGCCTAGAGGTACTGGGGCGATAACTAGTGCCAAGAGGTACTGGGGTGATAACTAGTGCCAAGAGGTACTGGGGCGATAACTAGTGCCAAGAGGTACTGGGGCGATAACTAGTGCCTAGAGGTACTGGGGCGATAACTAGTGCCTAGAGGTACTGGGGTGATAACTAGTGCCTAGAGGTACTGGGGCGATAACTAGTGCCTAGAGGTACTCCGGTGATAACTAGTGCCTAGAGGTACTGGGGCGATAACTAGTGCCAAGAGGTACTGGGGTGATAACTAGTGCCTAGAGGTACTGGGGCGATAAATAGTGCCTAGAGGTACTGGGGTGATAACTAATGCCTAGAGGTACTGGGGCGATAACTAGTGCCTAGAGGTACTGGGGTGATAACTAGTGCCTAGAGGTACTGGGGTGATAACTAGTGCCTAGAGGTACTGGGGCGATAACTAGTGCCTAGAGGTACTCGGGTGATAACTAGTGCCTAGAGGTACTGGGGCGATAACTAGTGCCTAGAGGTACTGGGGTGATAACTAGTGCCAAGAGGTATTGGGGCGATAACTAGTGCCAAGAGATACTCGGGTGATAACTAGTGCCAAGAGGTATTGGGGCGATAACTAGTGCCAAGAGGTACTGGGGCGATAACTAGTGCCTAGAGGTACTCGGGTGATAACTAGTGCCAAGAGGTATTGGGGCGATAACTAGTGCCAAGAGGTACTGGAGCGATAACTAGTGCCTAGAGGTACTGGGGTGATAACTAGTGCCTAGAGGTACTGGGGTGATAACTAGTGCCAAGAGGTACTGGGGTGATAACTAGTGTCAAGAGGTACTGGGGTGATAACTAGTGCCTAGAGGTACTGGGGTGATAACTAGTGCCAAGAGGTACTGGGGTGATAACTAGTGCCAAGAGGTACTGGGGTGATAACTAGTGCCAAGAGGTACTGGGGCGATAACTAGTGCCTAGAGGTACTGAGGCGATAACTAGTGCCTAGAGGTACTGGGGCGATAACTAGTGCCTAGAGGTACTCGGGTGATAACTGGTGCCTAGAGGTACTGGGGCGATAACTAGTGCCAAGAGGTACTGGGGCGATAACTAGTGCCTAGAGGTACTGGGGTGATAACTAGTGCCTAGAGGTACTGGGGTGATAACTAGTGCCAAGAGGTACTGGGGTGATAACTAGTGTCAAGAGGTACTGGGGTGATAACTAGTGCCGAGAGGTACTGGGGTGATAACTAGTGCCAAGAGGTACTGGGGTGATAACTAGTGCCAAGAGGTACTGGGGTGATAACTAGTGCCAAGAGGTACTGGGGCGATAACTAGTGTCAAGAGGTACTGGGGCGATAACTAGTGCCTAGAGGTACTGGGGCGATAACTAGTGCCTAGAGGTACTGGGGCGATAACTAGTGCCTAGAGGTACTGGGGTGATAACTAGTGCCTAGAGGTACTGGGGCGATAACTAGTGCTAGAGGTACTGGGGTGATAACTAGTGCCAAGAGGTACTGGGGTGATAACTAGTGCCTAGAGGTACTGGGGTGATAACTAGTGCCAAGAGGTACTGGGGTGATAACTAGTGCCTAGAGGTACTGGGGTGATAACTAGTGCCAAGAGGTACTGGGGTGATAACTAGTGCCAAGAGGTACTGGGGCGATAACTAGTGCCTAGAGGTACTGGGGTGATAACTAGTGCCTAGAGGTACTGGGGTGATAACTAGTGCCTAGAGGTACTGGGGCGATAACTAGTGCCTAGAGGTACTCGGGTGATAACTAGTGCCTAGAGGTACTGGGGCGATAACTAGTGCCTAGAGGTACTGGGGTGATAACTAGTGCCAAGAGGTATTGGGGCGATAACTAGTGCCAAGAGATACTCGGGTGATAACTAGTGCCAAGAGGTATTGGGGCGATAACTAGTGCCAAGAGGTACTGGGGCGATAACTAGTGCCTAGAGGTACTCGGGTGATAACTAGTGCCAAGAGGTATTGGGGCGATAACTAGTGCCAAGAGGTACTGGAGCGATAACTAGTGCCTAGAGGTACTGGGGTGATAACTAGTGCCTAGAGGTACTGGGGTGATAACTAGTGCCAAGAGGTACTGGGGTGATAACTAGTGTCAAGAGGTACTGGGGTGATAACTAGTGCCTAGAGGTACTGGGGTGATAACTAGTGCCAAGAGGTACTGGGGTGATAACTAGTGCCAAGAGGTACTGGGGTGATAACTAGTGCCAAGAGGTACTGGGGCGATAACTAGTGCCTAGAGGTACTGAGGCGATAACTAGTGCCTAGAGGTACTGGGGCGATAACTAGTGCCTAGAGGTACTCGGGTGATAACTGGTGCCTAGAGGTACTGGGGTGATAACTAGTGCCAAGAGGTACTGGGGCGATAACTAGTGCCTAGAGGTACTGGGGTGATAACTAGTGCCTAGAGGTACTGGGGTGATAACTAGTGCCAAGAGGTACTGGGGTGATAACTAGTGTCAAGAGGTACTGGGGTGATAACAAGTGCCGAGAGGTACTGGGGTGATAACTAGTGCCAAGAGGTACTGGGGTGATAACTAGTGCCAAGAGGTACTGGGGTGATAACTAGTGCCAAGAGGTACTGGGGCGATAACTAGTGTCAAGAGGTACTGGGGCGATAACTAGTGCCTAGAGGTACTGGGGCGATAACTAGTGCCTAGAGGTACTGGGGCGATAACTAGTGCCTAGAGGTACTGGGGTGATAACTAGTGCCTAGAGGTACTGGGGCGATAACTAGTGCCTAGAGGTACTGGGGTGATAACTAGTGCCAAGAGGTACTGGGGTGATAACTAGTGCCTAGAGGTACTGGGGTGATAACTAGTGCCAAGAGGTACTGGGGTGATAACTAGTGCCTAGAGGTACTGGGGTGATAACTAGTGCCAAGAGGTACTGGGGTGATAACTAGTGCCAAGAGGTACTGGGGTGATAACTAGTGCCAAGAGGTACTGGGGTGATAACTAGTGCCAAGAAGTACTGGGGTGATAACTAGTGCCAAGAGGTATTGGGGCGATAACTAGTGCCAAGAGATACTCGGGTGATAACTAGTGCCAAGAGCTACTGGGGCGATAACTAGTGCCAAGAGGTACTGGGGCGATAACTAGTGCCTAGAGGTACTCGGGTGATAACTAGTGCCAAGAGGTATTGGGGCGATAACTAGTGCCAAGAGGTACTGGAGCGATAACTAGTGCCTAGAGGTACTGGGGTGATAACTAGTGCCTAGAGGTACTGGGGTGATAACTAGTGCCAAGAGGTACTGGGGTGATAACTAGTGTCAAGAGGTACTGGGGTGATAACTAGTGCCTAGAGGTACTGGGGTGATAACTAGTGCCAAGAGGTACTGGGGTGATAACTAGTGCCAAGAGGTACTGGGGTGATAACTAGTGCCAAGAGGTACTGGGGCGATAACTAGTGCCTAGAGGTACTGGGGCGATAACTAGTGCCTAGAGGTACTGGGGCGATAACTAGTGCCTAGAGGTACTCGGGTGATAACTGGTGCCTAGAGGTACTGGGGCGATAACTAGTGCCAAGAGGTACTGGGGCGATAACTAGTGCCTAGAGGTACTGGGGTGATAACTAGTGCCTAGAGGTACTGGGGTGATAACTAGTGCCAAGAGGTACTGGGGTGATAACTAGTGTCAAGAGGTACTGGGGTGATAACTAGTGCCTAGAGGTACTGGGGTGATAACTAGTGCCAAGAGGTACTGGGGTGATAACTAGTGCCAAGAGGTACTGGGGTGATAACTAGTGCCAAGAGGTACTGGGGCGATAACTAGTGCCAAGAGGTACTGGGGCGATAACTAGTGCCTAGAGGTACTGGGGCGATAACTAGTGCCTAGAGGTACTGGGGCGATAACTAGTGCCTAGAGGTACTGGGGTGATAACTAGTGCCTAGAGGTACTGGGGCGATAACTAGTGCCTAGAGGTACTGGGGTGATAACTAGTGCCAAGAGGTACTGGGGTGATAACTAGTGCCTAGAGGTACTGGGGTGATAACTAGTGCCAAGAGGTACTGGGGTGATAACTAGTGCCTAGAGGTACTGGGGTGATAACTAGTGCCAAGAAGTACTGGGGTGATAACTAGTGCCAAGAGGTACTGGGGTGATAACTAGTGCCAAGAGGTACTGGGGTGATAACTAGTGCCAAGAGGTACTGGGGTGATAACTAGTGCCTAGAGGTACTGGGGTGATAACTAGTGCCAAGAGGTACTGGGGTGATAACTAGTGCCAAGAGGTACTGGGGTGATAACTAGTGCCAAGAGGTACTGGGGTGATAACTAGTGCCTAGAGGTACTGGGGTGATAACTAGTGCCAAGAGGTACTGGGTGATAACTAGTGCCAAGAGGTACTGGGGTGATAACTAGTGCCAAGAGGTACTGGGGTGATAACTAGTGCCTAGAGGTACTGGGGTGATAACTAGTGCCAAGAGGTACTGGGGCGATAACTAGTGCCTAGAGGTACTGGGGCGATAACTAGTGCCTAGAGGTACTGGGGCGATAACTAGTGCCAAGAGGTACTGGGGTGATAACTAGTGCCAAGAGGTACTGGGGCGATAACTAGTGCCAAGAGGTACTGGGGCGATAACTAGTGCCTTGAGGTACTGGGGCGATAACTAGTGCCTAGAGGTACTGGGGTGATAACTAGTGCCTAGAGGTACTGGGGCGATAACTAGTGCCTAGAGGTACTCCGGTGATAACTAGTGCCTAGAGGTACTGGGGCGATAACTAGTGCCAAGAGGTACTGGGGTGATAACTAGTGCCTAGAGGTACTGGGGCGATAAATAGTGCCTAGAGGTACTGGGGTGATAACTAATGCCTAGAGGTACTGGGGCGATAACTAGTGCCTAGAGGTACTGGGGTGATAACTAGTGCCTAGAGGTACTGGGGTGATAACTAGTGCCTAGAGGTACTGGGGCGATAACTAGTGCCTAGAGGTACTCGGGTGATAACTAGTGCCTAGAGGTACTGGGGCGATAACTAGTGCCTAGAGGTACTGGGGTGATAACTAGTGCCAAGAGGTATTGGGGCGATAACTAGTGCCAAGAGATACTCGGGTGATAACTAGTGCCAAGAGGTATTGGGGCGATAACTAGTGCCAAGAGGTACTGGGGCGATAACTAGTGCCTAGAGGTACTCGGGTGATAACTAGTGCCAAGAGGTATTGGGGCGATAACTAGTGCCAAGAGGTACTAGGGTGATAACTATAGTGCCTAGAGGAATTGGGGCAATAACTAATGCCTAGAGTTACTGGGACGATAACTAGTGCCAATAGGTACTGGGACGATAACTAGTGCCTAGAGGTACTGGGGCGATAACTAGTGCCTAGAGGTACTCCGGTGATAACTAGTGCCTAGAGGTACTGGGGCGATAACTAGTGCCAAGAGGTACTGGGGTGATAACTAGTGCCTAGAGGTACTGGGGCGATAAATAGTGCCTAGAGGTACTGGGGTGATAACTAATGCCTAGAGGTACTGGGGCGATAACTAGTGCCTAGAGGTACTGGGGTGATAACTATTGCCTAGAGGTACTGGGGTGATAACTAGTGCCTAGAGGTACTGGGGCGATAACTAGTGCCTAGAGGTACTCGGGTGATAACTAGTGCCTAGAGGTACTGGGGCGATAACCAGTGCCTAGAGGTACTGGGGTGATAACTAGTGCCAAGAGGTATTGGGGCGATAACTAGTGCCAAGAGATACTCGGGTGATAACTAGTGCCAAGAGGTATTGGGGCGATAACTAGTGCCAAGAGGTACTGGGGCGATAACTAGTGCCTAGAGGTACTCGGGTGATAACTAGTGCCAAGAGGTATTGGGGCGATAACTAGTGCCAAGAGGTACTAGGGTGATAACTATAGTGCCTAGAGGAATTGGGGCAATAACTAATGCCTAGAGTTACTGGGACGATAACTAGTGCGAATAGGTACTGGGACGATAACTATTGCCAAGAGGTACTGGGGTGATAACTATAGTGCCAAGAGGTACTGGGGCGATAACTAGTGCCTAGAGGTACTGGGGCGATAACTAGTGCCAAGAGGTACTGGGGCGATAACTAGTGCCTAGAGGTACTCGGGCGATAACTAGTGCCTAGAGGTACTGGGGCGATAACTATAGTGCCTAGAGGTACTGTTGTGATAACTAGTGCCAAGAGGTACTGGGGCGATAACTATAGTGCCAAGATGTACTGGGGCGATAACTAGTGCCAAGAGGTACTGGGGCGATAACTAGTGAGTAGAGGTACTGGGGCGATAACTAGTGCCTAGAGGTACTGGGGCGATAACTATAGTGCCTAGAGGTAATGGGGCGATAACTAGTGCCAAGAGGTACTGGGGCGATAACTAGTGCCTAGAGGTACTGGGGCGATAACTAGTGCCTAGAGGTACTGGGGCGATAACTAGTGCCTAGAGGTACTGGAGCGATAACTATAGTGCCTAGAGGTACTGTGGCGATAACTAGTGCCAAGAGGTACTGGGGCGATAACTATAGTGCCAAGAGGTACTGAGGCGATAACTAGTGCCAAGAGGTACTGGGGCGATAACTATAGTGCCAAGAGGTACTGAGGCGATAACTAGTGCCAAGAGGTACTGGGGCGATAACTAGTGCCAAGAGGTACTGGGGCGATAACTAGTGCCTAGAGGTACTGGGGCGATAACTAGTGCCTAGAGGTACTAGGGCGATAACTAGTGCCAAGAGGTACTGGGGTGATAACTAGTGCCAAGAGGTACTGGGGCGATAACTAGTGCCAAGAGGTACTGGGGCGATAACTAGTGCCTTGAGGTAGTGGGGCGATAACTAGTGCCTAGAGGTACTGGGGTGATAACTAGTGCCTAGAGGTACTGGGGCGATAACTAGTGCCTAGAGGTACTCCGGTGATAACTAGTGCCTAGAGGTACTGGGGCGATAACTAGTGCCAAGAGGTACTGGGGTGATAACTAGTGCCTAGAGGTACTGGGGCGATAAATAGTGCCTAGAGGTACTGGGGTGATAACTAATGCCTAGAGGTACTGGGGCGATAACTAGTGCCTAGAGGTACTGGGGTGATAACTAGTGCCTAGAGGTACTGGGGTGATAACTAGTGCCTAGAGGTACTGGGGCGATAACTAGTGCCTAGAGGTACTCGGGTGATAACTAGTGCCTAGAGGTACTGGGGCGATAACTAGTGCCTAGAGGTACTGGGGTGATAACTAGTGCCAAGAGGTATTGGGGCGATAACTAGTGCCAAGAGATACTCGGGTGATAACTAGTGCCAAGAGGTATTGGGGCGATAACTAGTGCCAAGAGGTACTGGGGCGATAACTAGTGCCTAGAGGTACTCGGGTGATAACTAGTGCCAAGAGGTATTGGGGCGATAACTAGTGCCAAGAGGTACTAGGGTGATAACTATAGTGCCTAGAGGAATTGGGGCAATAACTAATGCCTAGAGTTACTGGGACGATAACTAGTGCCAAGAGGTACTGGGACGATAACTAGTGCCAAGAGGTACTGGGGTGATAACTATAGTGCCAAGAGGTACTGGGGCGATAACTAGTGCCTAGAGGTACTGGGGCGATAACTAGTGCCAAGAGGTACTGGGGCGATAACTAGTGCCTAGAGGTACTCGGGCGATAACTAGTGCCTAGAGGTACTGGGGCGATAACTATAGCGCCTAGAGGTACTGTTGTGATAACTAGTGCCAAGAGGTACTGGGGCGATAACTATAGTGCCAAGATGTACTGGGGCGATAACTAGTGCCAAGAGGTACTGGGGCGATAACTAGTGAGTAGAGGTACTGGGGCGATAACTAGTGCCTAGAGGTACTGGGGCGATAACTATAGTGCCTAGAGGTAATGGGGCGATAACTAGTGCCAAGAGGTACTGGGGCGATAACTAGTGCCTAGAGGTACTGGGGCGATAACTAGTGCCTAGAGGTACTGGGGCGATAACTAGTGCCTAGAGGTACTGGGGCGATAACTATAGTGCCTAGAGGTACTGTGGCGATAACTAGTGCCAAGAGGTACTGGGGCGATAACTATAGTGCCAAGAGGTACTGAGGCGATAACTAGTGCCAAGAGGTACTGGGGCGATAACTATAGTGCCAAGAGGTACTGAGGCGATAACTAGTGCCAAGAGGTACTGGGGCGATAACTAGTGCCAAGAGGTACTGGGGCGATAACTAGTGCCTAGAGGTACTGGGGCGATAACTAGTGCCTAGAGGTACTGGTGTGATAACTAGTGCCTAGAGGTACTGGGGCGATAACTAGTGCCTAGAGGTACTCCGGTGATAACTAGTGCCTAGAGGTACTGGGGCGATAACTAGTGCCAAGAGGTACTGGGGTGATAACTAGTGCCTAGAGGTACTGGGGCGATAAATAGTGCCTAGAGGTACTGGGGTGATAACTAATGCCTAGAGGTACTGGGGCGATAACTAGTGCCTAGAGGTACTGGGGTGATAACTAGTGCCTAGAGGTACTGGGGTGATAACTAGTGCCTAGAGGTACTGGGGCGATAACTAGTGCCTAGAGGTACTCGGGTGATAACTAGTGCCTAGAGGTACTGGGGCGATAACTAGTGCCTAGAGGTACTGGGGTGATAACTTGTGCCAAGAGGTATTGGGGCGATAACTAGTGCCAAGAGATACTCGGGTGATAACTAGTGCCAAGAGGTATTGGGGCGATAACTAGTGCCAAGAGGTACTGGGGCGATAACTAGTGCCTAGAGGTACTCGGGTGATAACTAGTGCCAAGAGGTATTGGGGCGATAACTAGTGCCAAGAGGTACTGGGGCGATAACTAGTGCCTAGAGGTACTGGGGTGATAACTAGTGCCTAGAGGTACTGGGGTGATAACTAGTGCCAAGAGGTACTGGGGTGATAACTAGTGTCAAGAGGTACTGGGGTGATAACTAGTGCCTAGAGGTACTGGGGTGATAACTAGTGCCAAGAGGTACTGGGGTGATAACTAGTGCCAAGAGGTACTGGGGTGATAACTAGTGCCAAGAGGTACTGGGGCGATAACTAGTGCCTTGAGGTACTGGGGCGATAACTAGTGCCTAGAGGTACTGGGGCGATAACTAGTGCCTATAGGTACTCGGGTGATAACTGGTGCCTAGAGGTACTGGGGCGATAACTAGTGCCAAGAAGTACTGGGGCGATAACTAGTGCCTAGAGGTACTGGGGTGATAACTAGTGCCTAGAGGTACTGGGGTGATAACTAGTGCCAAGAGGTACTGGGGTGATAACTAGTGTCAAGAGGTACTGGGGTGATAACTAGTGCCTAGAGGTACTGGGGTGATAACTAGTGCCAAGAGGTACTGGGGTGATAACTAGTGCCAAGAGGTACTGGGGTGATAACTAGTGCCAAGAGGTACTGGGGCGATAACTAGTGCCTAGAGGTACTGGGGCGATAACTAGTGCCTAGAGGTACTGGGGCGATAACTAGTGCCTAGAGGTACTGGGGTGATAACTAGTGCCTAGAGGTACTGGGGCGATAACTAGTGCCTAGAGGAACTGGGGTGATAACTAGTGCCAAGAGGTACTGGGGTGATAACTAGTGCCTAGAGGTACTGGGGTGATAACTAGTGCCAAGAGGTACTGGGGTGATAACTAGTGCCTAGAGGTACTGGGGTGATAACTAGTGCCAAGAGGTACTGGGGTGATAACTAGTGCCAAGAGGTACTGGGGTGATAACTAGTGCCAAGAGGTACTGGGGTGATAACTAGTGCCAAGAAGTACTGGGGTGATAACTAGTGCCTAGAGGTACTGGGGTGATAACTAGTGCCAAGAGGTACTGGGGTGATAACTAGTGCCAAGAGGTACTGGGGTGATAACTAGTGCCAAGAGGTACTGGGGTAATAACTAGTGCCAAGAGGTACTGGGGTGATAACTAGTGCCAAGAGGTACTGGGGTGATAACTAGTGCCAAGAGGTACTGGGGTGATAACTAGTGCCAAGAGGTACTGGGGTGATAACTAGTGCCAAGAGGTACTGGGGTGATAACTAGTGCCTAGAGGTACTGGGGTGATAACTAGTGCCAAGAGGTACTGGGGCGATAACTAGTGCCTAGAGGTACTGGGGCGATAACTAGTGCCTAGAGGTACTGGGGCGATAACTAGTGCCAAGAGGTACTGGGGTGATAACTAGTGCCAAGAGGTACTGGGGCGATAACTAGTGCCAAGAGGTACTGGGGCGATAACTAGTGCCTAGAGGTACTGGGGCGATAACTAGTGCCTAGAGGTACTGGGGTGATAACTAGTGCCTAGAGGTACTGGGGCGATAACTAGTGCCTAGAGGTACTCCGGTGATAACTAGTGCCTAGAGGTACTGGGGCGATAACTAGTGCCAAGAGGTACTGGGGTGATAACTAGTGCCTAGAGGTACTGGGGCGATAAATAGTGCCTAGAGGTACTGGGGTGATAACTAATGCCTAGAGGTACTGGGGCGATAACTAGTGCCTAGAGGTACTGGGGTGATAACTAGTGCCTAGAGGTACTGGGGTGATAACTAGTGCCTAGAGGTACTGGGGCGATAACTAGTGCCTAGAGGTACTCGGGTGATAACTAGTGCCTAGAGGTACTGGGGCGATAACTAGTGCCTAGAGGTACTGGGGTGATAACTAGTGCCAAGAGGTATTGGGGCGATAACTAGTGCCAAGAGATACTCGGGTGATAACTAGTGCCAAGAGGTATTGGGGCGATAACTAGTGCCAAGAGGTACTGGGGCGATAACTAGTGCCTAGAGGTACTCGGGTGATAACTAGTGCCAAGAGGTATTGGGGCGATAACTAGTGCCAAGAGGTACTAGGGTGATAACTATAGTGCCTAGAGGAATTGGGGCAATAACTAATGCCTAGAGTTACTGGGACGATAACTAGTGCCAAGAGGTACTGGGACGATAACTAGTGCCAAGAGGTACTGGGGTGATAACTATAGTGCCAAGAGGTACTGGGGCGATAACTAGTGCCTAGAGGTACTGGGGCGATAACTAGTGCCAAGAGGTATTGGGGCGATTACTAGTGCCTAGAGGTACTCGGGCGATAATTAGTGCCTAGAGGTACTGGGGCGATAACTATAGTGCCTAGAGGTACTGTTGTGATAACTAGTGCCAAGAGGTACTGGGGCGATAACTATAGTGCCAAGATGTACTGGGGCGATAACTAGTGCCAAGAGGTACTGGGGCGATAACTAGTGAGTAGAGGTACTGGGGCGATAACTAGTGCCTAGAGGTACTGGGGCGATAACTATAGTGCCTAGAGGTAATGGGGCGATAACTAGTGCCAAGAGGTACTGGGGCGATAACTAGTGCCTAGAGGTACTGGGGCGATAACTAGTGCCTAGAGGTACTGGGGCGATAACTAGTGCCTAGAGGTACTGGGGCGATAACTATAGTGCCTAGAGGTACTGTGGCGATAACTAGTGCCAAGAGGTACTGGGGCGATAACTATAGTGCCAAGAGGTACTGAGGCGATAACTAGTGCCAAGAGGTACTGGGGCGATAACTATAGTGCCAAGATGTACTGGGGCGATAACTAGTGCCAAGAGGTACTGGGGCGATAACTAGTGCCTAGAGGTACTGGGGCGATAACTAGTGCCTAGAGGTACTGGGGCGATAACTAGTGCCAAGAGGTACTGGGGCGATAACTAGTGCCTAGAGGTACTGGGGCGATAACTAGTGCCTAGAGGTACTGGGGCGATAACTAGTGCCCAGAGTTACTGGGGAGATAACTAGTGCCTAGAGGTACTGGGGCGATAACTAGTGCCAAGAGGTACTGGGGCGATAACTAGTGCCAAGAGGTACTGGGGCGATAACTAGTGCCTAGAGGTACTGGGGCGATAACTAGTGCCTAGAGGTACTGGGGTGATAACTAGTGCCTAGAGGTACTGGGGCGATAACTAGTGCCTAGAGGTACTCCGGTGATAACTAGTGCCTAGAGGTACTGGGGCGATAACTAGTGCCAAGAGGTACTGGGGTGATAACTAGTGCCTAGAGGTACTGGGGCGATAAATAGTGCCTAGAGGTACTGGGGTGATAACTAATGCCTAGAGGTACTGGGGCGATAACTAGTGCCTAGAGGTACTGGGGTGATAACTAGTGCCTAGAGGTACTGGGGTGATAACTAGTGCCTAGAGGTACTGGGGCGATAACTAGTGCCTAGAGGTACTCGGGTGATAACTAGTGCCTAGAGGTACTGGGGCGATAACTAGTGCCTAGAGGTACTGGGGTGATAACTAGTGCCAAGAGGTATTGGGGCGATAACTAGTGCCAAGAGATACTCGGGTGATAACTAGTGCCAAGAGGTATTGGGGCGATAACTAGTGCCAAGAGGTACTGGGGCGATAACTAGTGCCTAGAGGTACTCGGGTGATAACTAGTGCCAAGAGGTATTGGGGCGATAACTAGTGCCAAGAGGTACTAGGGTGATAACTATAGTGCCTAGAGGAATTGGGGCAATAACTAATGCCTAGAGTTACTGGGACGATAACTAGTGCCAAGAGGTACTGGGACGATAACTAGTGCCAAGAGGTACTGGGGTGATAACTATAGTGCCAAGAGGTACTGGGGCGATAACTAGTGCCAAGAGGTACTGGGGCGATAACTAGTGCCTAGAGGTACTCGGGCGATAACTAGTGCCTAGAGGTACTGGGGCGATAACTATAGTGCCTAGAGGTACTGTTGTGATAACTAGTGCCAAGAGCTACTGGGGCGATAACTATAGTGCCAAGATGTACTGGGGCGATAACTAGTGCCAAGAGGTACTGGGGCGATAACTAGTGAGTAGAGGTACTGGGGCGATAACTAGTGCCTAGAGGTACTGGGGCGATAACTATAGTGCCTAGAGGTAATGGGGCGATAACTAGTGCCAAGAGGTACTGGGGCGATAACTAGTGCCCAGAGGTACTGGGGCGATAACTAGTGCCTAGAGGTACTGGGGCGATAACTAGTGCCTAGAGGTACTGGGGCGATAACTAGTGCCTAGAGGTACTGGGGTGATAACTAGTGCCTGGAGGTACTGGGGCGATAACTAGTGCCTAGAGGTACTCCGGTGATAACTAGTGCCTAGAGGTACTGGGGCGATAACTAGTGCCAAGAGGTACTGGGGTGATAACTAGTGCCTAGAGGTACTGGGGCGATAAATAGTGCCTAGAGGTACTGGGGTGATAACTAATGCCTAGAGGTACTGGGGCGATAACTAGTGCCTAGAGGTACTGGGGTGATAACTAGTGCCTAGAGGTACTGGTGTGATAACTAGTGCCTAGAGGTACTGGGGCGATAACTAGTGCCTAGAGGTACTCGGGTGATAACTAGTGCCTAGAGGTACTGGGGCGATAACTAGTGCCAAGAGGTACTGGGACGATAACTAGTGCCAAGAGGTACTGGGGTGATAACTATAGTGCCAAGAGGTACTGGGGCGATAACTAGTGCCAAGAGGTACTGGGGCGATAACTAGTGCCTAGAGGTACTCGGGCGATAACTAGTGCCTAGAGGTACTGGGGCGATAACTATAGTGCCTAGAGGTACTGTTGTGATAACTAGTGCCAAGAGGTACTGGGGCGATAACTATAGTGCCAAGATGTACTGGGGCGATAACTAGTGCCAAGAGGTACTGGGGCGATAACTAGTGAGTAGAGGTACTGGGGCGATAACTAGTGCCTAGAGGTACTGGGGCGATAACTATAGTGCCTAGAGGTAATGGGGCGATAACTAGTGCCAAGAGGTACTGGGGCGATAACTAGTGCCCAGAGGTACTGGGGCGATAACTAGTGCCTAGAGGTACTGGGGCGATAACTAGTGCCTAGAGGTACTGGGGCGATAACTAGTGCCTAGAGGTACTGGGGTGATAACTAGTGCCTGGAGGTACTGGGGCGATAACTAGTGCCTAGAGGTACTCCGGTGATAACTAGTGCCTAGAGGTACTGGGGCGATAACTAGTGCCAAGAGGTACTGGGGTGATAACTAGTGCCTAGAGGTACTGGGGCGATAAATAGTGCCTAGAGGTACTGGGGTGATAACTAATGCCTAGAGGTACTGGGGCGATAACTAGTGCCTAGAGGTACTGGGGTGATAACTAGTGCCTAGAGGTACTGGTGTGATAACTAGTGCCTAGAGGTACTGGGGCGATAACTAGTGCCTAGAGGTACTCGGGTGATAACTAGTGCCTAGAGGTACTGGGGCGATAACTAGTGCCTAGAGGTACTGGGGTGATAACTTGTGCCAAGAGGTATTGGGGCGATAACTAGTGCCAAGAGATACTCGGGTGATAACTAGTGCCAAGAGGTATTGGGGCGATAACTAGTGCCAAGAGGTACTGGGGCGATAACTAGTGCCTAGAGGTACTCGGGTGATAACTAGTGCCAAGAGGTATTGGGGCGATAACTAGTGCCAAGAGGTACTGGGGCGATAACTAGTGCCTAGAGGTACTGGGGTGATAACTAGTGCCAAGAGGTACTGGGGTGATAACTAGTGCCAAGAGGTACTGGGGTGATAACTAGTGTCAAGAGGTACTGGGGTGATAACTAGTGCCTAGAGGTACTGGGGTGATAACTAGTGCCAAGAGGTACTGGGGTGATAACTAGTGCCAAGAGGTACTGGGGTGATAACTAGTGCCAAGAGGTACTGGGGCGATAACTAGTGCCTTGAGGTACTGGGGCGATAACTAGTGCCTAGAGGTACTGGGGCGATAACTAGTGCCTAGAGGTACTCGGGTGATAACTGGTGCCTAGAGGTACTGGGGCGATAACTAGTGCCAAGAAGTACTGGGGCGATAACTAGTGCCTAGAGGTACTGGGGTGATAACTAGTGCCTAGAGGTACTGGGGTGATAACTAGTGCCAAGAGGTACTGGGGTGATAACATAGTGTCAAGAGGTACTGGGGTGATAACTAGTGCCTAGAGGTACTGGGGTGATAACTAGTGCCAAGAGGTACTGGGGTGATAACTAGTGCCAAGAGGTACTGGGGTGATAACTAGTGCCAAGAGGTACTGGGGCGATAACTAGTGCCTAGAGGTACTGGGGCGATAACTAGTGCCTAGAGGTACTGGGGCGATAACTAGTGCCTAGAGGTACTGGGGTGATAACTAGTGCCTAGAGGTACTGGGGCGATAACTAGTGCCTAGAGGAACTGGGGTGATAACTAGTGCCAAGAGGTACTGGGGTGATAACTAGTGCCTAGAGGTACTGGGGTGATAACTAGTGCCAAGAGGTACTGGGGTGATAACTAGTGCCTAGAGGTACTGGGGTGATAACTAGTGCCAAGAGGTACTGGGGTGATAACTAGTGCCAAGAGGTACTGGGGTGATAACTAGTGCCAAGAGGTACTGGGGTGATAACTAGTGCCAAGAAGTACTGGGGTGATAACTAGTGCCTAGAGGTACTGGGGTGATAACTAGTGCCAAGAGGTACTGGGGTGATAACTAGTGCCAAGAGGTACTGGGGTGATAACTAGTGCCAAGAGGTACTGGGGTAATAACTAGTGCCAAGAGGTACTGGGGTGATAACTAGTGCCAAGAGGTACTGGGGTGATAACTAGTGCCAAGAGGTACTGGGGTGATAACTAGTGCCAAGAGGTACTGGGGTGATAACTAGTGCCAAGAGGTACTGGGGTGATAACTAGTGCCTAGAGGTACTGGGGTGATAACTAGTGCCAAGAGGTACTGGGGCGATAACTAGTGCCTAGAGGTACTGGGGCGATAACTAGTGCCTAGAGGTACTGGGGCGATAACTAGTGCCAAGAGGTACTGGGGTGATAACTAGTGCCAAGAGGTACTGGGGCGATAACTAGTGCGAAGAGGTACTGGGGCGATAACTAGTGCCTAGAGGTACTGGGGCGATAACTAGTGCCTAGAGGTACTGGGGTGATAACTAGTGCCTAGAGGTACTGGGGCGATAACTAGTGCCTAGAGGTACTCCGGTGATAACTAGTGCCTAGAGGTACTGGGGCGATAACTAGTGCCAAGAGGTACTCGGGTGATAACTAGTGCCTAGAGGTACTGGGGCGATAAATAGTGCCTAGAGGTACTGGGGTGATAACTAATGCCTAGAGGTACTGGGGCGATAACTAGTGCCTAGAGGTACTGGGGTGATAACTAGTGCCTAGAGGTACTGGGGTGATAACTAGTGCCTAGAGGTACTGGGGCGATAACTAGTGCCTAGAGGTACTCGGGTGATAACTAGTGCCTAGAGGTACTGGGGCGATAACTAGTGCCTAGAGGTACTGGGGTGATAACTAGTGCCAAGAGGTATTGGGGCGATAACTAGTGCCAAGAGATACTCGGGTGATAACTAGTGCCAAGAGGTATTGGGGCGATAACTAGTGCCAAGAGGTACTGGGGCGATAACTAGTGCCTAGAGGTACTCGGGTGATAACTAGTGCCAAGAGGTATTGGGGCGATAACTAGTGCCAAGAGGTACTAGGGTGATAACTATAGTGCCTAGAGGAATTGGGGCAATAACTAATGCCTAGAGTTACTGGGACGATGACTAGTGCCAAGAGGTACTGGGACGATAACTAGT
This sequence comes from Procambarus clarkii, assembly GCF_040958095.1. Taxonomy (NCBI): domain Eukaryota; kingdom Metazoa; phylum Arthropoda; class Malacostraca; order Decapoda; family Cambaridae; genus Procambarus; species Procambarus clarkii. Next base: position 55,639,484 of record NC_091151.1, on the reverse strand, counting down.
GCCAAGAGGTACTGGGGTGATAACTATAGTGCCAAGAGGTACTGGGGCGATAACTAGTGCCTAGAGGTACTGGGGCGATAACTAGTGCCAAGAGGTACTGGGGCGATAACTAGTGCCTAGAGGTACTCGGGCGATAACTAGTGCCTAGAGGTACTGGGGCGATAACTATAGTGCCTAGAGGTACTGTTGTGATAACTAGTGCCAAGAGGTACTGGGGCGATAACTATAGTGCCAAGATGTACTGGGGCGATAACTAGTGCCAAGAGGTACTGGGGCGATAACTAGTGAGTAGAGGTACTGGGGCGATAACTAGTGCCTAGAGGTACTGGGGCGATAACTATAGTGCCTAGAGGTAATGGGGCGATAACTAGTGCCAAGAGGTACTGGGGCGATAACTAGTGCCTAGAGGTACTGGGGCGATAACTAGTGCCTAGAGGTACTGGGGCGATAACTAGTGCCTAGAGGTACTGGGGCGATAACTATAGTGCCTAGAGGTACTGTGGCGATAACTAGTGCCAAGAGGTACTGGGGCGATAACTATAGTGCCAAGAGGTAATGAGGCGATAACTAGTGCCAAGAGGTACTGGGGCGATAACTATAGTGCCAAGATGTACTGGGGCGATAACTAGTGCCAAGAGGTACTGGGGCGATAACTAGTGCCTAGAGGTACTGGGGCGATAACTAGTGCCTAGAGGTACTGGGGCGATAACTAGTGCCAAGAGGTACTGGGGCGATAACTAGTGCCTAGAGGTACTGGGGCGATAACTAGTGCCTAGAGGTACTGGGGCGATAACTAGTGCCCAGAGTTACTGGGGAGATAACTAGTGCCTAGAGGTACTGGGGCGATAACTAGTGCCAAGAGGTACTGGGGCGATAACTAGTGCCAAGAGGTACTGGGGCGATAACTAGTGCCTAGAGGTACTGGGGCGATAACTAGTGCCTAGAGGTACTGGGGCGATAACTAGTGCCTAGATGTACTGGGGCGATAACTGGTGCCTAGAGGTACCGGGGCGATAACTAGTGTCCAGAGTTACTGGGGAGATAACTAGTGCCTAGAGGTACTGGGGCGATAACTAGTGCCAAGAGGTTCTGGGGCGATAACTAGTGCCAAGAGGTACTGGGGCAATAACTAGTGCCTAGAGGTACTGGGGCAATAACTAGTGCCTAGAGGTACTGGGGCAATAACTAGTGCTTAGAAGAACTGGGGCGATAACTAGTGCCAAGAGGTTCTGGGGCGATAACTAGTGCCTAGATGAACTGGGGCTATAACTAGTGCCAAAAGGTACTGTGGCGATAACTGGTGCCTAGAGTTACTGGGGCGATAACTAGTGCCATGATAACATGTGGTTTTACACACTACAACTATGTACACACCACGGAAATTATACACTGCCATTGACTGTCCCAGCACATGGTACTGGCAGCATGTGGTACTGGCAGCATGTTGTACTTTACCTTGTCTCTGAAACCAGCTGATGGAATGTTGATCTCTTTCGAGAGGTGAGAGTGGATCGACCTCTCCAGTTGTTGACGGAGCCCACACTCTAACTACCCAGCTCACCTCACCACGGAGGCTAGAGAGTATTCCTCCGCCAGGTTTACTAAGTTTACTAAGCAAGGTTTAAATTGAACAACTAATCTCTTTTGTACTGAACATCCTAGATGGTTGAACTCTTATAAACTGATGGTAATTGTACAGGCATCTTAGGGAGAGGTTATTTCCAATTATAGAATTAGCTAGTGATCTGAATTTGAACGTTGTGAATTACTATATATGGAGATTGTGGTCACGTCAACCACGTCAACCGCGTGACCCCCTTGTTTCAGCTACGTCATCAGCGGCCCACCGACCTCGTACCTTATACTCATGACGTCACTTCATAATGACGGTGTATGATCTCAAGCTGTACCTTCATGTTGGCCTAGCCTACATATCTAAATTAATCAAATTAGTTGTTACTGGAATTACTGTGATTGTTAAATAATTAATTACATGTTACTTTAAACAAAGGCGACGGTCATCTTGTATTCTAACGTGATAATCCCAGGAGAGATAACCGATGCTCCCAAGTCAGGTCAACTACCTTGTTACTTCACATTTTGAACAAGAGCGTATGCCACTGCCTCTCATACAATTACTATTAAAACAGCTTCAGCTGTTACACTGGCAGTATTTGGTACTGACAGCATGGGATACTGGCAGTATAGGGTACTGGCAGCATGGGATACTGGCAGTATATGGTACTGGCAGAATGAGGTACAGGCAGCATGTGATACTGGTAGCGTGTGGTACTGGCAGCATGTGATACTGGCAGCATGGGGTACTGGCAGCATGGGGTACTGGCAGTATGGGGTACTGGCAGCATGGTGTATGGGCAGCAGGTGGTACTAGCAGCATGTGGTACTGGCAGCATGTGGTACTGGCAGCATGTGGTACTGGCAGTATATGGTACTGGCAGCATGTGGTACTGGCAGCATGTGGTACTGGCAGCATGTGGTACTGGCAGTATATGGTACTGGCAGCATGTGGTACTGGCAGCATGTGGTACTGGCAGCATGTGGTACTGGCAGTATATGGTACTGGCAGCATGTCGGACTGGCAGTATGTGGTACTCGCAGCATGTGGTACTAGCAGCATGTGGTACTGGAAGCATGTGGTACTGGCAGTATATGGTACTGGTGAGATTCTGTCAGGCCCAACAGCCTTTGTCACATCCAGCTCCAGCAGACACCTTTTGACCTCATCACTGGTGAGGTCAAATTCCTCCAAGGTTGCTTGGTTTGCCGCCTCCTCATTTAGTGCCGGGGCTTTTCCTTGTTCTTTTGTGAAGACTTCCTGGAATTTCTTGTTGAGTTCTTCGCACACTTCCTTGTCATTCTCTGTGTATCTGTTTTCCCCTTTTTTCAATTTCATCACTTGTTCCTTCACTGCGGTTTTCCTCCTAAAGTGGCTGTGAAGCAGCTTTGGTTGGGTCTTGGCTTTACTCGCTATGTCATTTTCATACTGTCTCTCTGCTTCCCTCCTCACTCTGAGGTACTAATATTTGGCCCTCTGGTATCTCTCCCTGCTCTCCGGTGTTCTGTTATTTCTGTAGTTTCTCCATGTTCTTTTACTGAGTTGCTTCGCTACCTTACATTCCTGGTTGAACCATGGGTTTTTCTGTTTTTTTTCGTTTTTCTCCTTTTGGACCGGGATAAACCTGCCTGCAGCTTCCTGGCACTTCTGCGCGACAAAATCCATCATGTCCTGCACATTCTTGCCTCTGAGTTCTGTTTCCCATGGTATTCCCCTGAGGAAGTTCCTCATCTCGTCATATTTTCCTCTTCGGTAAATTAGTCTTTTCCCTCCGATCCCATCCTTGGATAGGTTATCCCTACCTCCACCAAGTACTCAATAGTCAGTACAGTGTGGTGACTCATTCCTATGGGGGCTTCAACTTTGACTTCCCTTATTTCTGACTCATTCAGGGTGAATATCAGGTCGAGTCTAGCTGGTTCATGGATTGCCTCTCACTCTTGTGGGTTCCTTGACATGCTGGCTCAGAAAGTTCCTTGTTGTCACTTTAAAGAGTTAGCTCTCCATGAATCTGCACCACCATGTGGGTCCCCATTCTCCCAGTCTATCTTTCCATGGTTGAAATCGCTCATGATTAAGAGTCTTGAGCCATTCCTGCAGGCAAATGAATCTGCTCTCTCTATTATATTAATGGTTGCCATGTTGTTCCTATCAAACTCCTGTCTGGGTCTTCTGTCATTTAGGGGAGGGTTGTAAATGACTGCCACTATTATCTTAGGTCCACCAATTGTTATAGTTCCTGTTATGTAATCTCTGAATCCGTCACAGCCCGGAATTTCCATCTCATCAAAACTCCAGTCCTTCCTTATCAGCAGGGCCACTCCTCCACATCCTCTCCCTTCCCTCTCTTTCCTTACTATATAGTAGTCCTTTGGAAACACTGCGTCTGTTATGATTCCTGACAATTTTGTTTCCGTGAGTCCTATTACATCAGCGTTTTCTTCTTGCGCCCTTTCTGTGGTACTAGCAGCATGTGATATAGGTAGAATGTGGTACTGGCAGCATGTGGTACTGGCAGCATGTGGTACTGGCAGCATGTGGTACTGGCAGCATGTGGTACTGGCAGCATGTGGTACTGGCAGCATGTGGTACTGGCAGCATGTAGTACTGGCAGCATGTAGTACTGGCAGCATGTGGTACTGGCAGCATGTGGTACTGGCAGCATGTGGTACTGGCAGCATGTGGTACTGGCAGCATGTGGTACTGGCAGCATGTAGTATTGGCAGCATGTAGTACTGGCAGCATGTGGTACTGGCAGCATGTGGTACTGGCAGCATGTGGTACTGGCGGCATGTGATACTGGCAGCATGTGGTACTGGCAGCATGTAGTACTGGCAGCATGTGGTACTGGCAGCATGTGGTACTGGCAGCATGTGGTACTGGCAGCAAGTGGTACTGGCAGCATGTGGTACTGGCAGCATGTGGTACTGGCAGCATATGGTACTGGCAGCATGTGGTACTGGCAGCATGTAGTACTGGCTGCATGTGGTACTGGCAGCATGTAGTACTGGCCGCATGTGGTACTGGCAGCATGTGGTACTGGCAGCATGTGGTACTGGCAGCATGTGGTACTGGCAGCATGTGGTACTGGCAGCATGTGGTACTGGCAGCATGTGGTACTGGCAGCATGTGGTACTGGCAGCATGTGATACTGGCAGCATGTGGTACTGGCAGCGTGTAGTACTGGCAGCATGTGGTACTGGCAGCATGTGGTACTGGCAGCATGTAGTACTGGCAGCATGTAGTACTGGCAGCATGTGGTACTGGCAGCATGTGGTACTGGCAGCATGTGGTACTGGCAGCATGTGGTACTGGCAGCATGTGGTACTGGCAGCATGTGGTACTGGCAGCATGTGGTACTGGCAGCATGTAGTACTGGCAGCATGTGGTACTGGCAGCATGTGGTACTGGCAGCATGTGGTACTGGCAGCATGTGGTACTGGCAGCATGTGGTACTGGCAGCATGTGGTACTGGCAGCATATAGTACTGGCCGCATGTGGTACTGGCAGCATGTGGTACTGGCAGCATGTAGTTCTGGCAGCATGTGGTACTGGCAGCATGTAGTATTGGCAGCATGTCGTACTGGCAGCATGTGGTACTGGCAGCATGTGGTACTGGCAGCATGTGGTACTGGCAGCATGTGGTACTGGCAGCATCTGGTACTGGCAGCATGTGGTACTGGCAGCATGTGGTACTGGCAGCATGTGGTACTGGCAGCATGTAGTACTGGCAGCATGTGGTACTGGCAGCATGTGGTACTGGCAGCATATGGTACTGGCAGCATGTGGTACTGGCAGCATGTGGTACTGGCAGCATGTGGTACTGGCAGCATGTGGTACTGGCAGCATGTGGTACTAGCAGCATGTGGTACTGGCAGCATATAGTACTGGCCGCATGTGGTACTGGCAGCATGTGGTACTGGCAGCATGTTTTACTGGCAGCATGTAGTACTGGCAGCATGTGGTACTGGCAGCATGTGGTACTGGCAGCATATGGTACTAGCAGCATGTGGTACTGGCAGCATGTGGTACTGGCAGCATGTGGTACTGGCAGCATGTGGTACTGGCAGCATATAGTACTGGCCGCATGTGGTACTGGCAGCATGTGGTACTGGCAGCATGTAGTTCTGGCAGCATGTGGTACTGGCAGCATGTAGTATTGGCAGCATGTAGTACTGGCAGCATGTGGTACTGGCAGCATGTGGTACTGGCAGCATGTGGTACTGGCAGCATGTGGTACTGGCAGCATGTGGTACTGGCAGCATGTGGTACTGGCAGCATGTAATACTGGCAGCATGTAGTACTGGCAGCATGTGGTACTGGCAGCATGTGGTACTGGCAGCATGTGGTACTGGCAGCATGTGGTACTGGCAGCATGTGGTACTGGCAGCATCTGGTACTGGCAGCATGCGGTACTGGCAGCATGTGGTACTGGCAGCATGTGATACTGGCAGCATGTGGTACTGGCAGCATGTAGTACTAGCAGCATGTAGTACTGGCAGCATGTGGTACTGGTAGCATGTGGTACTGGCAGCATGTAGTACTAGCAGCATGTAGTACTGGCAGCATGTGGTACTGGCAGCATGTGGTACTGACAGCATGTAGTACTGGCAGCATGTGGTACTGCCAGCATGTGGTACTGGCAGCATATGGTACTGGCAGCATGTGGTACTGGCAGCATGTAGTACTGGCAGCATGTGGTACTGGCAGCATGTGGTATTGGCAGCATGTAGTACTGGTGGCATTATTATCTAGGTATTTACCTGGGATATAATTAGACAATTTACAAATGTTATATATATATCATCACTTAGTTATATATCGCAGGTGTCTATATTCCTGGACTCAATTCACAGTTCTATGTTCCGATATACTCATCTTATTTAATTATGTTGCAGTTATGAAGTATTACATTGATGTATTAGAATGTATGGTTCGTATTATACACTTTGAGAACTGGTTAGTGGAGGGAGTGCACAAGTATGGTCACTTGTGCTGGACGGCTGTTTAACACCAGCTGTGTGTGTGTCAATGATCAGTTGCACCAGCTGTGTGTGTCAATGATCAGTTGCACCAGCTGTGTGTGTGTCAATGTTCAGTTGCACCAGCTGTGTGTGTCAATGATCAGTTGCACCAGCTGTGTGTGTGTCAATGATTAACTGCACCAGCTGTGTGTGTGTCAATGATCAGTTGCACCAGCTGTGTGTGTCAATGATCAGTTGCTCCACCTGTGTGTGTGTCAATGATCAGTTGCACAGCTGTGTGTGTGTGTCAATGATCAGTTGCACCAGCTGTGTGTGTGTCAATGATCAGTTGCACCAGCTGTGTGTGTGTCAATGATCAGTTGCACCAGCTGTGTGTGTGTGTCAATGATCAGTTGCACCAGCTGTGTGTGTGTGTCAATGATCAACTGCACCAGCTGTGTGTGTGTCAATGATCAGTTGCACCAGCTGTGTGTGTGTGTCAATGATCAGTTGCACCAGCTGTGTGTGTCAATGACATTATAATTTTTTCAGAGGAGGAAGTATAATTATGTGAGTTTATTGTTTCTAGTAATGTCTGATGTATTTAATATTAATACTTATGTTAATAAGTATATGGGAGCTGTGATCATAATTCAGTTTCCTTCTTAATTATGCACCCCATACCCATCCCATGGGCGGTGGTGGAAAGGGTTACAGAGGCAGATAAGGGATTCTGGAACTTAACCCCATAGTTCGTTGAGCTAAGCAAGTAGCAATCTTTTGAAGCTTGTAACACAATTGCTAGTGTCACAGATAAATGTTCATATATATACAATCATTTACACAAATACATATATATATATACATATTATTTTTATCTCACAAGTAATTTAACAACAGTCACTATTCATTCCCTTTACATCTATGGTGAGTCACACAGTTACTAATCTTGCTCCACGCCCACTTAACTGGGCGGCAGCTTTAGTCACTTGTATGATGCACCAGAAGTAAGCAAATTTTGGATACTTGGCTAAGATTCCCGACAGTACATCATTATGAATGAAGTACTTACACATTTTTTGGACTCCAAGGTTGGTATTATTTCTGAATTCCGCGACTTTTTCACATTCCACTATTTAATGAAGCAAAGTATCGAATCTACATCAGCAGATGTTACAAACTCTCAGAAGTACTTGTTGCCGAGCCTACGCCTAACAGTGGTAACATGTAGAAGTTTGCTAGCCATATTGGATGACCCACAGACGTGCTGTTCTTCCTGCATAATAGAATGATGATGATGGAGTAACGTGTGAATTTTACTTTGCCTTAAGTTTACGATATTTTGTTGATGTTCCCGGAATATTACTGCCCTCGGGCTTCTCAAAGGCAGTCCAAGATGGTAATCAATTCCTTCTTTATGAGCAAAAGTTTTGGCTAGCTAATTAGTTCTTTCATGCATGCGGCGACCAATATGGAAAGGAATCCACAGGAGACAAACTCTGACACCATCACTGATTATTTCATTATATCTGTGTCTAGCTTCAGACACAAGCTAGACACAGTTATACCTTATGAAGCAGAGGGCAGTCAATGATGACTAGGAGTTCTTACAATTAGCGTGTCAACTTTGGATTCATATACGCGCTCGAGTGCAAGGATTATGGCAACCAATTATGTTTGAAGAGTGGAGACCCAGTTATTTATACGCGCGTCACACTCATAGGAGAAGGAACCTTCTCTCGCTATCACAACAACTGCATTTCCAGCTGCACCATAGGACTGGTGCAAGGAGCCATCAGTGTAAATAATTTGGGAAAGGAAGCGCTCTCTGACCAATGCATCAATTTGCTCAAGGCGCTGAACTTTGCTTCTTATCGAAGCAAGGGTTGTTCTTTAATCAGCTTCTAGGGTGGGAAAGGGGGGGGGACAGTAATTTGGAAAGGTTTGACCTCCCATGGGGCAAGAAAGTGTCGTTGTTTTCCCTCTTGGTAGAGGAGATTAATATTATTCATTCTCAGCACAGTGGCGGTTTTGTTAATCAATTTGGCGGGATGCTGACCTTCAAGAAAGAAGGTTTGGAGGGCAACAGTGCAGGGGTTAGGGTGGGTTAGCCTAAGGATCTTGATACCAATTAAAGCATTAATTTCAGTGATACGAACACATGAAATATTTAGTTCCTTCCTCATGTTTAGTAATTTAGTTGTACGGGGGCATCCGAGGATAATCCTCATGACTTCGTTTTGCATCTTTCCAGCCCTCTCCAAGCAATCTCTCAGACACTAGAGCAAGCATGGGTGAAGCATAATCGATCAGAGATCAAATATATGAAAGATACATAATTTTGCTTATTCTCACATTTGCGCCATAGCTTGGATGGTAGCCTGCCACAGCCTTGAGAGCACGGAGCCTCTCTCTACATTGGCGACCCTTTCTGGCTACAACATTGTGGTACAGTGGAACTTCAAGACCAAGGTATTTGTAACTGATTACATAGTCGAGCAGACAGCGATCATGTAGCTGCATCTTGCGAATAGCTCCACCCAGTTTTCTCTACTGGGATGACTAAGCCTAGTTCCTGACATATGTTTAATACAGAGATCAAAACATTTTGGGTGTTGGTATACCCATTGGTATGGATCAGTAAATCATCCTCTTAGCTAATTACATGTTTGCTGGGACTCCTAGTTACTGAATTAAGGAGTGCTTTGATTAACACATTGAACAGAGTAGGACTGGGGACACCTCCCTGTGGAGTGCCCAATTCAAAATCTCTCGTTACACTCCTGTGCCCTTGGAACAGAAAAGATGATTTCCTGTTGGATATAAAGCCTCTTATTCGCCGTTGTAGCCATCCTCCAACGTTCATTTTAGCAACTTCGCTCAAAATGACAAGTCGGATAGCGATGCCAAAAGGCTGACTTATGATCAAGGAAAGTGGTATATAACCTATCATATATATATATATATATATATATATATATATATATATATATATATATATATATATATATATATATATATATATATATGTATATATATATATATATATGTATATATATATAAATATATATATATATATATATATATATATATATATATATATATATATATATATATATATATATGTCGTACCAAGTAGCCAGAACGCACTTCTCAGCCTACTATGCAGGACCCGATTTCCCTAATAAGCCAAGTTTTCCTGAATTAATTAATATATTTTCTCTAATTTTTGTCTTATGAAATGATAAAGCTACCCATTTTATTATGTATGAGGTCAATTTTTTTTATTGGAGTAAAAATTAACGTAGATATATGACCGAACCTAACCAACCCTACCTAACCTAACCTAACCTATCTCTAGATGTTAGGTTAGGTTAGGTAGCCGAAAAAGTTAGGTTAGGTTAGATAGGTTAGGTAGTCGAAAGACAATTAATTCACGAAAACTTGGCTTATTAGGCAAGTTGGGCCTTGCATAGTAGGCTGAGAAGTGCGTTCTGGCTATTAGGTACGACATATATATATATATATATATATATATATATATATATATATATATATATATATATATATATATATATATATATATATATATATATATATATATATGCGAACAAGCCTGAATGGTCCCCAGGACAATATGCAACTGAAAACTCACACCCCAGAAGTGACTCGAACCCATACTCCCAGGAGCAACGCAACTGGTATGTACAAGACGCCTTAATCCACTTGACCATCACGACCGGACATAATGAGTTGATAGCCGAGGCTATTTGAACCACCCCACCGCCGGCACTCGGATAGTAATCTTGGGCATAGCATTTTACCAAATCACCTCATTCTTTGGGGCACACGTGAGGAACACAAATGCGAACAAGCCTGAATGGTCCCCAGGACAATATGCAACTGAAAACTCACACCCCAGAAGTGACTCGAACCCATACTCCCAGGAGCAACGCAACTGGTATGTACAAGACGCCTTAATCCACTTGACCATCACGACCGGACATAATGAGGTGATAGCCGAGGCTATTTGAACCACCCCACCGCCGGCACTCGGATAGTAATCTTGGGCATAGCATTTTACCAAATCACCTCATTATATATATATATATATATATATATATATATATATATATATATATATATATATATATATATATATGTCGTACCTAATAGCCAGAACGCACTTCTCAGCCTAATATGCAAGGCCCGTTTTGCCTAATAAGCCAAGTTTTCCTGAATTAATATTATTTCTCTAATTTTTTTCTTATGAAATGATAAAGCTACCCATTTCATTATGTTTGAGGTCAATTTTTTTTATTGGACTTAAAATTAACGTAGATATATGACCGAACCTAACCAACCCTACCTAACCTAACCTAACCAATCTTTATAGGTTAGGTTAGGTTAGGTAGCCGAAAAAGTTAGGTTAGGTTAGGTTAGGTAGGTTAGGTAGTCGAAAAACAATTAATTCATGTAAACTTGGTTTATTAGGCAAATCGGGCCTTGCATAGTAGGCTGAGAAGTGCGTTCTGGCTACTAGGTACGACATATATATATATATATATATATATATATATATATATATATATATATATATATATATATATATATATATATATATATATATATATATATATATATATTTTATTAAATATGACCGAAAAAGTAAGATTAATAATTCTAACACGAATTTTCTCAATCTTTCGTACATTATGCTTCACTGTTGGAGGTAAATCAAAAATCACTTCTCCAAAATTCATTTTTATTTCTAGTCTGACGCGACACGGGCGCGTTTCGTAAAACTTATTACATTTTCAAAGACTTCACAAATACACAACTGATTGGAACTTGCGTTTCCCTGATTTTATATCTACATTTGAGTGAGGTGGGAAGGGTGATGTGGCATTACATTTGAGTAAGGTGGGAAGGATGATGTGGCATTAGAGGATATTAATAGGGTATTAAAAGTATCAACACAAGACAGAACACGAAACAATGGATATTTGAATAGAAGTGTTTGTAGAAAGCCTATTGGTCCATATTTCTTGATGCTTCTATATTGGAGCGGAGTCTTGAGGTGGGTAGAATATAGTTGTGCAATAATTGGCTGTTGATTGCTGGTGTTGACTTCTTGATGTGTAGTGCCTCGCAAACGTCGAGCCGCCTGCTATCGCTGTATCTATCGATGATTTCTGTGTTGTTTACTAGGATTTCTCTGGCGATGGTTTGGTTATGGGAAGAGATTATATGTTCCTTAATGGAGCCCTGTTGTTTATGCATCGTTAAACGCCTAGAAAGAGATGTTGTTGTCTTGCCTATATACTGGGTTTTTTGGAGCTTACAGTCCCCAAGTGGGCATTTGAAGGCATAGACGACGTTAGTCTCTTTTAAAGCGTTCTGTTTCGTGTCTGGAGAGTTTCTCATGAGTAGGCTGGCCGTTTTTCTGGTTTTATAGTAAATCGTCAGTTGTATCCTCTGATTTTTGTCTGTAGGGATAACGTTTCTATTAACAATATCTTTCAGGACCCTTTCCTCTGTTTTATGAGCTGTGGAAAAGAAGTTCCTGTAAAATAGTCTAATAGGGGGTATAGGTGTTGTGTTAGTTGTCTCTTCGGAGGTTGCATGGCTTTTCACTTTCCTTCTTATGATCATAAGAAGGAAAGTGAAAAGCCATGCAACCTCCGAAGAGACAACTAACACAACACCTATACCCCCTATTAGACTATTTTACAGGAACTTCTTTTCCACAGCTCATAAAACAGAGGAAAGGGTCCTGAAAGATATTGTTAATAGAAACGTTATCCCTACAGACAAAAATCAGAGGATACAACTGACGATTTACTATAAAACCAGAAAAACGGCCAGCCTACTCATGAGAAACTCTCCAGACACGAAACAGAACGCTTTAAAAGAGACTAACGTCGTCTATGCCTTCAAATGCCCACTTGGGGACTGTAAGCTCCAAAAAACCCAGTATATAGGCAAGACAACAACATCTCTTTCTAGGCGTTTAACGATGCATAAACAACAGGGCTCCATTAAGGAACATATAATCTCTTCCCATAACCAAACCATCGCCAGAGAAATCCTAGTAAACAACACAGAAATCATCGATAGATACAGCGATAGCAGGCGGCTCGACGTTTGCGAGGCACTACACATCAAGAAGTCAACACCAGCAATCAACAGCCAATTATTGCACAACTATATTCTACCCACCTCAAGACTCCGCTCCAATATAGAAGCATCAAGAAATATGGACCAATAGGCTTTCTACAAACACTTCTATTCAAATATCCATTGTTTCGTGTTCTGTCTTGTGTTGATACTTTTAATACCCTATTAATATCCTCTAATGCCACATCATCCTTCCCACCTTACTCAAATGTAATGCCACATCACCCTTCCCACCTCACTCAAATGTAGATATAAAATCAGGGAAACGCAAGTTCCAATCAGTTGTGTATTTGTGAAGTCTTTGAAAATGTAATAAGTTTTACGAAACGCGCCCGTGTCGCGTCAGACTAGAAATAAAAATGAATTTTGGAGAAGTGATTTTTGATTTACCTCCAACAGTGAAGCATAATGTACGAAAGATTGAGAAAATTCGTGTTAGAATTATTAATCTTACTTTTTCGGTCATATTTAATAAAATATGTCTACAGGAAAGACTGCTACCAAAATATATATATATATATATATATATATATATATTATTAAATATGACCGAAAAAGTAAGATTAATAATTCTAACACGAATTTTCTCAATCTTTCGTACATTACGCTTCACTGTTGGAGGTAAATTAAAAATCAATTCTCCAAAATTCATTTTTATTTCTAGTCTGACGCGACACGGGCGCGTTTCGTAAAACTTATTACATTTTCAAAGACTTTAGTTCACAAATACACAACTGAACATACGTATCTCCGATTTTATATCTACATTTGAGTGAGTTGGGAGGGGTGATGTGGCATTAACACAAGACAGAACAAGAGGGGATATTAATAGGGTATTAAAAGTATCAACACAAGACAGAACACAAACAATGGGTATTGAATAGAAGTGTTTGTAGAAAGCCTATTGGTCCATATTTCTTGATGCTTCTATATTGGAGCGGAGTCTTGAGGTGGGTAGAATATAGTTGTGCAATAATCGGCTGTTGATTGCTGGTGTTGACTTCTTGATGTGTAGTGCCTCGCAAACGTCAAGCCGCCTGCTATCGCTGTATCTATCGATGATTTCTGTGTTGTTTACTAGGATTTCTCTGGCGATGGTTTGGTTGTGGGAAGAGATTATATGTTCCTTAATGGAGCCCTGTTGCTTATGCATCGTTAAACGCCTTGAAAGAGATGTTGTTGTCTTGCCTATATACTGGGTTTTTTGGAGCTTACAGTCCCCAAGTGGGCATTTGAAGGCATAGACGACGTTAGTCTCTTTTAAAGCGTTCTGTTTTGTGTCTGGAGAGTTTCTCATGAGAAGGCTGGCCGTTTTTCTGGTTTTATAGTAAATCGTCAGTTGTATCCTCTGATTTTTGTCTGTAGGGATAACGTTTCTATTAACAATATCTTTCAGGACCCTTTCCTCCGTTTTATGAGCTGTGGAAAAGAAGTTCCTGTAAAATAGTCTAATAGGGGGTATAGGTGTTGTGTTAGTTGTCTCTTCAGAGGTTGCATGGCTTTTCACTTTCCTTCTTATGATGTCTTCGATGAAACCATTGGAGAAGCCGTTATTGACTAGGACCTGCCTTACCCTACAGAGTTCTTCGTCGACTTGCTTCCATTCTGAGCTGTGGCTGAGAGCACGGTCGACATATGCGTTAACAACACTCCTCTTGTACCTGTCAGGGCAGTCGCTGTTGGCATTTAGGCACATTCCTATGTTTGTTTCCTTAGTGTAGACTGCAGTGTGGAAACCTCCGCCCTTTTCCATGACTGTTACATCTAGAAAGGGCAGCTTCCCATCCTTTTCCATCTCGTAAGTGAAACGCAGCACGGAACTCTGCTCAAATGCCTCCTTCAGCTCCTGCAGATGTCTGACATCGGGTACCTGTGTAAAAATGTCGTCAACATACCTGCAGTATATGGCCGGTTTCAAGTTCATGTCGACTAAGACTTTTTGCTCGATGGTACCCATGTAGAAGTTTGCAAACAGGACACCTAGGGGAGAACCCATGGCGACCCCATCTACTTGCTTATACATGTGCCCATCCGGGCTCAAGAAGGGTGCCTCTTTAGTACAAGCTTGGAGTAGTTTCCTCAGAATATTTTCTGGCATGTCAAGAGGAGTACAGGCTGGATCACGATACACTCTGTCGCCTATCATTCCGATTGTCTCGTCCACAGGTACGTTGGTAAACAGCGATTCTACGTCCAACGAGGCTCTTATCCCTGTGGCCCGTGTGCCCCGCAGTAAGTCAACAAATTCCTTTGGAGACTTCAGGCTGAAGGTGCAAGGAACATAAGGAGTCAGCAGACCGTTGAGTCGCTTCGCCAGTCTGTACGTGGGTGTGGGTATCTGGCTAATGATTGGCCGAAGTGGGTTTCCAGGCTTGTGCGTCTTGACATTTCCATACGCATATCGGAATGATAGCCGACAGAGTGTATCGTGATCCAGCCTGTACTCCTCTTGACATGCCAGAAAATATTCTGAGGAAACTACTCCAAGCTTGTACTAAAGAGGCACCCTTCTTGAGCCCGGATGGGCACATGTATAAGCAAGTAGATGGGGTCGCCATGGGTTCTCCCCTAGGTGTCCTGTTTGCAAACTTCTACATGGGTACCATCGAGCAAAAAGTCTTAGTCGACATGAACTTGAAACCGGCCATATACTGCAGGTATGATGACGACATTTTTACACAGGTACCCGATGTCAGACATCTGCAGGAGCTGAAGGAGGCATTTGAGCAGAGTTCCGTGCTGCGTTTCACTTACGAGATGGAAAAGGATGGGAAGCTGCCCTTTCTAGATGTTACAGTCATGGAAAAGGGCTGAGGTTTCCACACTGCAGTCTACACTAAGGAAACAAACATAGGAATGTGCCTAAATGCCAACAGCGACTGCCCTGACAGGTACAAGAGGAGTGTTGTTAACGCATATGTCGACCGTGCTCTCAGCCACAGCTCAGAATGGAAGCAAGTCGACGAAGAACTCTGTAGGGTAAGGCAGGTCCTAGTCAATAACGGCTTCTCCAATGGTTTCATCGAAGACATCATAAGAAGGAAAGTGAAAAGCCATGCAACCTCTGAAGAGACAACTAACACAACACCTATACCCCCTATTAGACTATTTTACAGGAACTTCTTTTCCACAGCTCATAAAACGGAGGAAAGGGTCCTGAAAGATATTGTTAATAGAAACGTTATCCCTACAGACAAAAATCAGAGGATACAACTGACGATTTACTATAAAACCAGAAAAACGGCCAGCCTTCTCATGAGAAACTCTCCAGACACAAAACAGAACGCTTTAAAAGAGACTAACGTCGTCTATGCCTTCAAATGCCCACTTGGGGACTGTAAGCTCCAAAAAACCCAGTATATAGGCAAGACAACAACATCTCTTTCAAGGCGTTTAACGATGCATAAGCAACAGGGCTCCATTAAGGAACATATAATCTCTTCCCACAACCAAACCATCGCCAGAGAAATCCTAGTAAACAACACAGAAATCATCGATAGATACAGCGATAGCAGGCGGCTTGACGTTTCCGAGGCACTACACATCAAGAAGTCAACACCAGCAATCAACAGCCAATTATTGCACAACTATATTCTACCCACCTCAAGACTCCGCTCCAATATAGAAGCATCAAGAAATATGGACCAATAGGCTTTCTACAAACACTTCTATTCAATACCCATTGTTTGTGTTCTGTCTTGTGTTGATACTTTTAATACCCTATTAATATCCCCTCTTGTTCTGTCTTGTGTTAATGCCACATCACCCCTCCCACCTCACTCAAATGTAGATATAAAATCGGAGATACGTATGTTCAGTTGTGTATTTGTGAACTAAAGTCTTTGAAAATGTAATAAGTTTTACGAAACGCGCCTGTGTCGCGTCAGACTAGAAATAAAAATGAATTTTGGAGAATTGATTTTTAATTTACCTCCAACAGTGAAGCGTAATGTACGAAAGATTGAGAAAATTTGTGTTAGAATTATTAATCTTACTTTTTCGGTCATATTTAATAATATATGTCTACAGGAAAGACTGCTACCAAAATATACTAATATATATATATATATATATGTATATATATATATGTCGTACCTAGTAGCCAGAACGCACTTCTCTGCCTACTATGCAAGGCCAGATTTGCTTAATAAGCCAAATTTTCCTGAATTATTATATTTTCTCTATTTTTTTTCTTATGAAATGATAAAGCTACTCATTTCATTATATATGAGGTCAATTTTTTTTATTGGAGTTAAAATTAACGTAGATATATGACCGGACCTAACCAACCCTACCTAACCTAACCTAACATATCTTTATAGGTTAGGTTCGGTTAGGTAGCCGAAAAAGTTAGGTTAGGTTAGGTTAGGTAGGTTAGGTAGTCGAAAAACAATTAATTCATGAAAACTTGGCTTATTAGGCAAATTTGGCCTTGCATAGTAGGCTGAGAAGTGCGTTCTGGCTACTAGGTACGACATATATATATATATATATATATATATATATATATATATATATATATATATATATATATATATATATATATATATATATATATATATATATATATATATATATATATATATATATATATATGTCGTACCTAATAGCCAGAACGCACTTCTCAGCCTACTATGCAAGGCCCGATTTGCCTAATAAGCCAAGTTTTCATGAAATAATTGTTTTTCGACTACCTAACCTACCTAACCTAACCTAACTTTTTCCGCTACCTAACCGAACCTAACCTATAGAGATAGGTTAGGTTAGGTTAGGTAGGGTTGGTTAGGTTCGGTCATATATCTACGTTAATTTTTACTCCAATAAAAAAAAAATTGACCTCATACATAATAAAATGGGTAGCTTTATCATTTCATAAGAAAAAAATTAGAGAAAATATATTAATTCAGGAAAACTTGGCTTATTAGGCAAATCAGGCCTTGCATAGTAGGCTCAGAAGTGCGTTCTGGCTACTAGGTACGACATATATATATACATATATATATATATATATATATATATATATATATGTCGTACCTAGTAGCCAGAACGCACTTCTCAGCCTTCTATGCAAGGCCCGATTTGCCTAATAAGCCAAGTTTTCCTGTATTAATATATTTTCTCTAATTTTTTTCTTATGAAATGATAAAGCTACCCATTTCATTATGTATGAGGTCAATTTTTTTTATTGGAGTTAAAATTAACGTAGATATATGACCGAACCTAACCAACCCTACCTAACCTAACCTAACCTATCTTTATAGGTTAGGTTAGGTTAGGTGGCCGAAAAAGGTAGGTTAGGTAGTCGAAAAAACATTGATTCATGAAAACTTGACTTATTAAGCAAATCGGGCCTTGCATAGTAGGCTGAGAAATGCGTTCTGGCTACTAGGTACGACATATATATATATATATATATATATATATATATATATATATATATATATATATATATATATATATATATATATATATATATATATATATATATATATATATATATATATATATATGCGGAAAATCCACAGAGAAATTCCGCATAAAATGATCAGTGTTTTGTGATCGTCAATTGCATATATATATATATATATATATATATATATATATATATATATATATATATATATATATATATATATATATATATATATATATATATATATATATATATATATATATATATATATGCGAACAAGCCTGAATGGTCCCCAGGACTATATGCGAATGAAAACTCACACCCCAGAAGTGACTCGAACCCATACTCCCAGAAGCAACGCAACTGGTAACTACAGGGCGCCTTATATATATATATATGTCGTACCTAATAGCCAGAACGCACTTCTCAGCCTACTATTCAAGGCCCGATTTGCCTAATAAGCCAAGTTTTCATGAATTAATGTTTTTTCGTCTACCTAAGCTACCTAACCTAACCTAACCTAGCTTTTTTTGGCTACCTAACCTAACCTTACCTATAAATATAGGTTAGGTTAGGTTAGGTAGGGTTGGTTAGGTTCGGTCATATATCTACGTTAATTTTAACTCCAATAAAAAAAAATTGACCTCATACATAGAGAAAAGGGTTGCTTTATCATTTCATAAGAAAAAAATTATAGTAAATATATTATTTCATGAAAACTTGGCTTATTAGGCAAATCGGGCCTTGAATTGTAGGCTGAGAAGTGAGTTCTGGCTATTAGGTACGACATATATATATATATATATATATATATATATATATATATATATATATATATATATATATATATATATATATATATATATATATATATATATGTCGTACCTAGTAGCCAGAACGCACTTCTCGGCCTACTATGCAAGGCCTGATTTGCCTAATAAGCCAAGTTTTCATGAATTATTTGTTTTTCGACTACCTAACCTAACCTAACCTAACCTAACTTTTTCGGCTACCTAACCAAACCTAACCTATAAAGATAGGTTAGGTTAGGTTAGGTAGGGTTGGTTAGGTTCGGTCATATATCTACGTTAATTTTAACTCCAATAAAAAAAAATTGACCTCATACATAATGAAATGGGTAGCTTTATCATTTCATAAGAAAAAAATTTGAGAAAATATATTAATTCAGGAAAACTTGGCTTATTAGGCAAATCGGGCCATGCATAGTAGGCAGAGAAGTGCGTTCTGGCTACAGGGTACGACATATATATATATATATATATACGACATATATATATATATATATATATATATATATATATATATATATATATATATATATATATGTCGTACCTAGTAGCCAGAACGCACTTTTTGGCCAACTATGCAAGGCCCGATTTGCCTAATAAGCCAAGTTTTCCTGAATTAATCTATTTTCTCTAATTTTTTTCTTATGGAATGATAAAGCTACCCATTTCATTATGTATGAGGTCCATTTTTTTTTTATTGGAGTTAAAATTAACGTTGATATATGACCGAACCTAACCAACCCAACCTAACCTAACCTAACCTATCTTTATAGGTTAGGTTAGGTTAGGTAGCCGAAAAAGTTAGGTTAGGTTAGGTTAGGTAGGTTAGGTAGTCGAAAAACAATTAATTCATGAAAACTTGATTTAATAGGCAAATCGGGCCTTGCATAGTAGGCTGAGAAGTGCCTTCTGGCTACTAGGTACGACATATATATATATATATATATATATATATATATATATATATATATATATATATATATATATATATATATATATATATATATATATATATATATATATATATATATATATATATATATATATGTATATATGTAATAATTAATATGTAAAAACAATTAATTCATGAAAACTTGATTTAATAGGCAAATCGGGCCTTGCATAGTAGGCTGAGAAGTGCCTTCTGGCTACTAGGTACGACATATATATATATATATATATATATATATATATATATATATATATATATATATATATATATATGTATATATGTAATAATTAATATGTAAAAACAATTAATTCATGAAAACTTGATTTAATAGGCAAATCGGGCCTTGCATAGTAGGCTGAGAAGTGCCTTCTGGCTACTAGGTACGACATATATATATATATATATATATATATATATATATATATATATATATATATATATATATATATATATATATATATATATGTATATATGTACCTAACCTAACCTATAAAGATAGGTTAGGTTAGGTTAGGTTGGGTTGGTTAGGTTCGGTCATATATCAACGTTAATTTTAACTCCAATAAAAAAAAAATTACCTCATACATAATGAAATGGGTGGCTTTATCATTTCATAAGAAAAAAATTAGAGAAAATATATTAATTCACGAAAACTTGGCTTATTAGGCAAATCGGGCCTTGCATAGTAGGCCGAGAAGTGCGTTCTGGCTACTAGGTACGACATATATATATATATATATATGTCGTACCTAATAGCCAGAACGCACTTCTCAGCCTACTATTCAAGGCCCGATTTGCCTAATAAGCCAAGTTTTCATGAATTAATGTTTTTTCGTCTACCTAACCTACCTAACCTAACCTAACCTAGCTTTTTTTGGCTACCTAACCTAACCTTACCTATAAATATAGGTTAGGTTAGGTTAGGTAGGGTTGGTTAGGTTCGGTCATATATCTACGTTAATTTTAACTCCAATAAAAAAAAAATGACCTCATACATAGAGAAAAGGGTTGCTTTATCATTTCATAAGAAAAAAATTATAGTAAATATATTAATTCAGGAAAACTTGGCTTATTAGGCAAATCGGGCCTTGAATAGTAGGCTGAGAAGTGAGTTCTGGCTACTAGGTACGACATATATATATATATATATATATATATATATATATATATATATATATATATATATATATGTCGTACCTAATAGCCAGAACGCACTTCTCAGCCTACTATTCAAGGCCCGATTTGCCTAATAAGCCAAGTTTTCATGAATTAATGTTTTTTCGTCTACCTAACCTACCTAACCTAACCTAACCTAGCTTTTTTTGGCTACCTAACCTAACCTTACCTATAAATATAGGTTAGGTTAGGTTAGGTAGGGTTGGTTAGGTTCGGTCATATATCTACGTTAATTTTAACTCCAATAAAAAAAAAATGACCTCATACTTAGAGAAAAGGGTTGCTTTATCATTTCATAAGAAAAAAAATTATAGTAAATATATTAATTCAGGAAAACTAGGCTTATTAGGCAAATCGGGCCTTGAATAGTAGGCTGAGAAGTGAGTTCTGGCTACTAGGTACGACATATATATATATATATATATGTATATATATATATATGTATGTATATATATATATGTATGTATATATGTATATATATATATATGTATATATATATATATATATATATATATATATATATATATATATATATATATATATATATATATATATATATACATATATTAGTATATTTCGGTACAGTCTTTCCTGTAGACATATATTATTAAATATGACCGAAAAAGCAAGATTAATAATTCTAACACGAATTTTCTCAATATTTCTTATGTTTCATTTCACTGTTGATGGTAATTGAAAAATCAATTCTCCAAAATTCATTTTTATTTCTGGTCTGACGCGACACTTGAACGCGTTTCGTAATAACTTATTACATTTTCAAAGACTTCAGTTTACACACACACAACAATATCCTGCAAACACTAATCAGAGTTCTATTATGCTATGATTTTAAACAGCTTTCATTTTATACCCGCATTTTGGGTGAGGTGATATGTTACAACAGTTTTGGATGAGGTGAACAAAACTTTCAACACAAGACAGAACACGAAACAATGGGTATAAATTGGGTAAATTAAAGGGAAGAATGGAAGTAACTGCAGAGGGCCTATTGGCCCATGTTTCTTAATGGTTCTATATAGGTGCGGAGTCTTGAAGTGGGTAGAATATAGTTGTGCATTAACTGGTTGTTGATTGCTGGTGTTGACTTCTTAATGTGTAGTGCCTCGCAGATATCAAGCCGCCTGCTATCGCTGTATCTATCGATGATTTCCGTGTTTTTTGTTAAGACCTCTCTGGTGATGGTCTTGTTGTGGGAAGAGATTCTATGCTCCTTAATGGAGCCCTGTTGTTTATGCATCATTAATCGCTTTAATTTACCCAATTTATACCCATTGTTTCGTGTTCTGTCTTGTGTTGAAAGTTTTGTTCACCTCATCCAAAACTGTTGTAACATATCACCTCACCCAAAATGCGGGTAATCACCTGGAAAGAGATGTTGTTGTCTTGCCTATATACTGAATTCTTTGAGGCTTACATTCCCCAAGTGGGCATTTGAAGGCATAGAAGACATTGGTCTCTTTTAAAGCGTTCTGCTTTGTGTCTGGAGAGTTTGTCATGAGTAGGTTGGCCGTTTTCTTGGTTTTATAGTAGATCGTCAATTGTATCTTCTGATTTTTTTTTATTACAAAAATAAGTAGATACAATTGACGATCTACTATAAAACAAAGAAAACGGCCAACCTACTCATGAGAAACTCTCCAGACACAAAGCAGAACGCTTTAAAAAGAGACCAATGTCGTCTATGCCTTCAAATGCCCACTTGGGGACTGTAAGCCTCAAAGAATTCAGTATATAGGCAAGACAACTACATCTCTTTCCAGGCGATTAACGATGCATAAGCAAAAGGCCTCCATTAAGGAACATATAATCTCTTCCCACAACTAGACCGTCTCCAGAGAAGTCTTAACAAAAAACACGGAAATAATCGATAGATACAGCGATAACAGGCGGCTTGATATCTGCGAGGCACTACACATTAATTAAGAAGTCGACACCAGCAATCATCAGGCAATTAATGCACAACTATATTCTACCCACTTCAAGACTCCGCACCAATATAGAAGCATCAAGAAATATGGGCCACTAGGCCATTTGCAGTTACTTCCATTCTTCCCTTTAAGTTACAAAATATTATACCCATTGTTTTGTGTTCTGTCTTGTGTTGAAAGTTTGTTTTCACCTCATCCACAACTGTTGTAACATATCACCTCACCCAAATGCAGGTATAAAATCGAAGCTGTTTAAACTCTGTTCAGTTATAGGTTAATGTAGCCATCTTTTGGACGAGGGATCCTTAACTGTCCACCGTTTAGGGCTGTTAACTTACGGAGTGTCTTCGTTTCTACACGAGTTTTGTGTTGTTATTTTAGGTTAAATAGTTCACTGTTGATGGTTTGCTTCTGTTGGTGGGGGATGTCGTACTGGGTCCATTTGTTTAACTGATGCTCAGCTTCCTCTATAAGGGTTTGGAAGGCTTATTTCTTCAACAGGGATTGTTGTGAGAGTTATTACGATGTGAATCTTGGTGACAGGTACATAAAGTGTGTGATTAGCGGTGGTCTGTGTGGCACGTTAATATTGGTATTATTATAATTGTGTGTTTATTTTATGGTGTGGTGTTGTGGTTCTCTAAGTGAGCCTTGTTAGTGGCTTGTCTGTGTGACAAGCGACAATTGTGGGTTTAATTTTGAAAAGTCATTAAGGTAATTAGGGAAGTGATAATTGTAAATGATTGTCAGCTGTCTAGGTGACATTGTAATTAAAGTGAAGAGTTACTGTTTGGTTTGTTACTTGTCTGGTGCCATTCAGCCCCCCCCCCTCCTCATTCCCCCTCTGCTGCTCCCCCTCCTCTCATTATTTTTCAGGGCATAGATACAATGTAAAAAAGTCAATTTTTTCTTCAATGTATCTAAGAGCTCTTCTAGTTGTGAGTCCAGAATTCTTAGACGAAGAATTTAAGAATCTTAAGCTTTGTTACCCACTGAATTTTTTGGAAGTTTGTCGTAACAAAGCACGTCGTACATATTATAATAATGTATGCAGTGAAAGGATTCGCCCAAAGAATGTGTTATGTTTACCATATTTCTCTGGGTTTGAGAATATTGTCAAGGCCTTGAAACTTTTTAATATAGATGTAATGTTTAGCTACGAAAACACTGTTGGTAAGCTATTAGTTAGGAACAGCCCTCGTAGTGATAATTGCGTCATTTATAAAATACCTTGTAAGGAATGTAATAAGTTCTATGTCGGGCAAACATCTAAAGATTTAAAATGTAGAATATCGCAACATAAATACTCTGTAAGACATGGCCAATTGTCTAATGCTTTGTTTGTACATTTGTCAGAAAAAGCTCACCAAATTGATTGGGAGAGTGCTTCTTCAATAACAAATTGTAAAAGCACCTATAACAGAAACATAATTGAATCTGCTTTGATACAGATCACCAAAGAAAGTAATTTGAATATTAGCAGTGGTCTATATAACTTAGATCCATTTCTAATAGATCAGCTAAAGGGCGATTTAAGTAGGATCATTGAAAAACATTTGTCTCACTAATTCATTGTATATATTTACCTCTTTATGTTATAATTACCTATGTATTATGCTTGTATGGTTGCTGTATCAGATGGGCCATTGGGCTACATCGGATGGGCCAATTGGTTGCATCTGATGGGCCAATGGGCCGTCTGCGTTGTCCAAGTATTGTACCTCACCTACCTTCACAACTCTCTCCTGCCTATTTATACCCATCACTCGATCTGTAAAATCATTCCTTCTGAAGATGTATTTAATATACGAAAGTACTTAAGGAAATTCCTGTTTCATTTTCCTCCGTGGTCTGACATTGTCATATATATATATATATATATATATATATATATATATATATATATATATATATATATATATATATATATATATATATATAAATATATATATATATATATATATATATATATATATATATATATATATATATATATATATATATATATATATATATATATCGTACCTAGTAGCCAGAACGCACTTCTCAGCCTACTATGCAAGGCCCGATTTGCCTAATAAGCCCAGTTTTCCTGAATTAACATATTTTCTCTAATTTTTTTCTTATGAAATGATAAAGCTACCCATTTCATTATGTATGAGGTCAATTTTTTTTATTGGATGTAAAATTAACGTAGATATATGACCGAACCTAACCAACCCTACCTAACCTAACCTAACCTATCTTTATAGGTTAGGTTAGGTTAGGCAGCCGAAAAAGTTAGGTTAGGTTAGGTTAGGTAGGTTAGGTAGTTGAAAAACAATTAATTCATGAAAACCTGGCTTATTAGGCAAATCGGGCCTTGCATAGTAGGCCGAGAAGTGCGTTCTGGCTACTAGGTACGACATATATATATATATATATATATATATATATATGTCGTACCTAGTAGCCAGAACTCACTTTTTGGCCTACTATTCAAGGCCCGATTTGCCTAATAAGCCAAGTTTTCCTGAAATTATATATTTTTTCTAATTTTTTTCTTATGAAATGATAAAGCTACCCATTTTATTATGTATGAGGTCAATTTTTTTTTATTGGAGTTAAAATTAACGTAGATATATGACCGAACCTAACCAACCCTACCTAACCTATCTTTATAGGTTAGGTTTGGGTAGGTAGCCGAAAAAGTTAGGTTAGGTTAGGTTAGGTAGGTTAGGTAGTCGAAAAACAATTAATTCATGAAAACTTGGCTTATTAGGCAAATCGGGCCTTGAATAGTAGGCCAAAAAGTGAGTTCTGGCTACTAGGTACGACATATATATATATATATATATATATATATATATATGTGGGAAATTTTTACCCACCATATCTAATAATCATCTAAGAAATGTATAATTTCTATATCATATCTAAATCATATCAAAATCATATCTAAATCGTATCAAATCATATTTGAATCATTAAAGATTCATTATATAGCTTGATCCTGGATGACAATGGCACCATGAACACGTACGCAACAGGGGCCCTTTTGATGCCTACGTGACTTTGTACATGATTTCTCAAGGATCCAGAAGCTTCTAGAAGGACTTCTTAATTAAAAAACTATTGGAACATTGATTCAACATCCGGTAGGATTAAAAATCGAATCCTTAATAAGAAACAGTGGTACTTTCAAATACTACTTATAATCTTTATATCCTATATCTAATTATATTATAATCACATCTTATCTTAATCATAAGTCTAGACTGTAAAAATAATCAATCAATATTCATAGAAGGCTACCGTGCTCAGAGAGCATGGCAGGGCGATGGGGGGAGTGAAGCGCCCACCAACAGCCCAGCGGCACTCCGCGTTTGTTTACAAATGAGTGAACAAGTGACTGATCCTTAGCGAACATTACCAGCTCAAGGACACCTTATCTAATATTTTTATCACCAGTGAATACTCTCTAGAACTGGGGGAGTACCTGGACAATATCTACAAGGAAAATCCAGGAACATTACATAAAATAAGAGTGTATAGTGGAGATCACGGTGACACGGTTTCCTCCGCCTTCATTCTTTATCTTTATCAAATCATTCTTCTGCAACTGCAGGATAATCACGTAGCAACGCTACTAGATCATCATACAGCAACGCTGTAGCAAAATATCGTGCCTAAACTCAACAAGAGAGTTAATCAGTCTGGCAAACTTGTCAGACAGGCACCCCGACTGGCAGAGAAGTATATTGAAGGTTATTTGGTATATGATTGGCCAATTGTATGCTTGTGTAGCTTTAATATCCTATAAATCTGTCTGTTGGTTAAAAAGCGAGGCTAAGCCTCACATATCGGTACGTTTATTAAAATTGTAGTGTAGCTGTGAATCTTATCCAAGCACTGAACCTCATGAGTGTCCATTCTGTCAGAAAAGAATTCAGCCTCAATAAGTAAAAACCTCACAAGTGTCCACAGCGTTGGAAAAGATTCAGTCAAGCTAACTGTATAAACTGAATATGTCTGCATATATATTTGAATATATAAATTAAGTTATCAATTGCTTGCTTAGTTAATTTTTAAGTTATCATATAAGTTCATTTAATTGAATATAATTTCTAGTACTTAATAGTATTTAGACTACATTTAAGGTCATTTATTATACTTTTACAATTTAATTTGTTGTTTATAGTATAAGTACATATTGGCTGTTAAGTTATGGTGCTAGGTTAGACT
Source organism: Procambarus clarkii (assembly GCF_040958095.1). Taxonomy (NCBI): domain Eukaryota; kingdom Metazoa; phylum Arthropoda; class Malacostraca; order Decapoda; family Cambaridae; genus Procambarus; species Procambarus clarkii. The sequence continues at coordinate 55,612,241 of NC_091151.1, read as the reverse complement.
ATGTATGTTTAAATCCCTGATTTAAACAGAGCCAGTGTTCAGTCAGATAACTGAATTTATCAAATCTTATCCTTGTATAAAATACAAGCTGATGTGAGATCCCTGTCTACAGGTGGATTGGAACTTCTATCAACAAGTCATTCACTCCACCTGTCCCTTACAGCCCACAATCTGTCATTAGGAAAAGAGGAATTAGGATTTACAACCCTAGCTAGAGATTTTAGTTGAATTAATTTGCAGACAGTAATTTTTTAATTTAGTTCAGTACAAGTCCCTGGTAGTCTCCTCTTATATCAATCCCAGCAGGTTTTTCCCACATTAATGGTCCTTCGAACCGGATAATAATGGTCCTTTGTACCTAGATATTTATGATCATTCGTTTACCGAATATTTCAATGCCAAATACATAAGAAACTTCTTGATTTTGCATTGGAATAATTCTTACATATTCTAGCCTAACCTAGCTATCAGCCAATATTTATCATAGCTATATATCTAAGTAAACAAATAGTTTGCAGTGGCTTAAGCCACCATATCCATTAACTAGTAAGCATTCATAACAAACTGATATTGTTTTGTGTTAAGAAACCACAGTACTTAAGTATATCAGTGTCACAGACACAACTGCATCTTAATCATAAAATATCATTATCTACCTCATTGTGGTAACATTACATATATATTTAAGTGTATTATCTAGCATTATCTCTAATCTACTGATTTTCAGAGCTGCTCATTACATAATATTCTTTAAAAAAGTGTTATCATCACTGTAAGAGCATTCCTTACAATCTAACCATAATCAACTATATCATACCCTATTCAAGGTAAAACCAGTAGACATTCTACTGTATTTTATCAAACAATTATTATGGTAACAGATTTTGTAATAACTTTGCAAAAATAGTGCCATTTACTATTTTTAAAAAATTATTACAGGATTTACCAACTTGGTGCATTCGTGCATTCGGGTCACAAATCAAATTATTACAGTACTTTTGATAATTGAACACCTGCTACAACCAGATTCCAGGGAGGAAATGAAGGACGATCTTTGGAATCATTACCTAAGTAGACAGGAAAGCTCATTTATCAAAATACATTAACATCATACATATTTATCAGAAAAAAGAGAAAAATCTCGGAATCTCCGAAACTCGGAAAAGGTCAAAATGGCTGACAGTGTTCCACCAGCAGCTGAAACAGAAAAGAAAAGGACACAAAGTGTCTAAAAAATCACTTGAATCTACAGCCTACAGACTATTTAAATCAGGTGATAGACAAATGTCATCATCACTTGGCTACAATAGTCTACAATTGGGGATTAAGACCAATCTTAATCTCACATCACAATCTGAAAGGCTAACAACACATTGACAATGTCAATACAAATATTATCATCCATCTAAGATAACTATCTTAATCCAAGAATATAGTCTTGATCACCTAATCTCATGCTTTCACTGGAGTGAAAGCAGCCTCAGAAAATCTGAAGTTAATCAAGCATCTCAAAGAGACTTACTTAATAGAAAAGGCAAAGCCGAGAAAAAAGCAAAATGCTTCATCACATCATGAATAATGTAGATACACATTATTACAGATACAATTCATCCTTTAAGGAAATCCTTGGAGGAGTACAAGTGTTACATGCTTGTATAACCTACTTCCATGTAATTGCTTACCTACAAGTGTTACATACTTGTAACAACATCTTATCACAAAGCCAAATCTTTGATGGACTTCGAGCTTACGTACAAAGATTACGAAGCCGAGGAAAACTTAGATCTCAAGAAAAAATCCCCAAAGGTGAATCTACGGACAAAAACAAAAATGTCCAAAATGGCAGTCAAAAATCAAGGCAACAAAACTCTTCTGCAAAGTGGAAACAGAATAATGTTGGCTCTTATGCTATATCCCCCACAGTTAACAGAACTGTAGGAAACCAAGCTCCTAAGACAGATAAGACAAAAGGAGCTACAAGTGCCCCAAAATGTTTATTCTGTCAAGAAGCACATACCATTTATCAATGCACAGTTTATGTAGGCCGTGCCAGTCGAATCGATCGACTGAAATCTCTGAACAGGTGCATCCGTAGTCTACGGAAGCACGATACTAGTGAGTGTATCACTCAATTGCAGAACTGCCAATATTGTCATAAAAGTGTACATCACACAGCACTCTGTGGTGATATTAACACTCAATCCAGATCACAGACTTCCAATAATCAACCTGCATCTCAGGCAAAGCCCAAAGATGATAATACCACAACAGCCGTACAATTCTGTACAGTAATGAGCAATGTCAACGACTTGGATACAGAAATTGTTACAGCAGCCATATTGCCTACTGCACAGCTAGAACTATGCAATCAAGGAATTTGTATTCCAACTAGAGGCTTTTTTGATCAAGGGTCACAGAAAACCTTTATCAGTAAAAAGATGGCAGAAGATTTACAACTTAAATCTTCAAAGCAAGTATCTACATCCATATCAGGGTTTTTTACTAATTCTGGTCGTAGAACCTTTCCAGTAGTAAAACTCAATGTCTGTCTAGGTACATCCCAAAGGACAGTAGAAGCCATAGTAGTTGATAAAATTCCTACTGAAATGGAAGTGACTGGTCTGACAGCAACTATTAAATTCCTAAAAGAAGAAGGAATCCAATTAGCAGATCCTCTACTCGATTCTGACTACATAGGGGATATCGGAATCCTGATTGGAGCTGACTACTATCATCGATTCATTCTGGGATCAGAAGAATCTATGGGTATGAATATACTCAAATCAGCAGGAGGCATATTGATGACAGGACCTATACTAGATCTTGAACCTTCAACTCCTGAAAAATCACATCATACAGAAACTGTAATAGTGGCATGACTAGGCAAAGAACAGTCACCACTTAAAATCCCCCACATGATTGATGATGGATTAGAATCTGTACCTCAATTGTGGGAACTTGATGCCATAGGAATAATTCCTGAACAACCAAGTCCTGATGATGTCTGTGCATATAATCAATACTTAGAAACTGTACAGTACTATGATGGACAGTACTGGGTAAGGCTACCATGGAAAATCAACCATAAAACCTTACCTACCAATTATCACATGGCTTATAGTCAATTTAAATCGCAACTAGCAAAGCTAAGAAAAAGGCCTGAGCATTTAAAACTCTATCATGAGATTATTGCTCAACAATTAAAGAATAAATTCATCGAAGTCGTGAAAGATGACAATAAGCAAATAGGCCATTTTTTACCACACATGGCTGTAATGAGAGAATCAAAAACGACTCCTTTACGGATAGTTTTTAATTGTAGCTCTAAATCTGGACCCCAAGGAACCAGTCTAAATGATTGTTTGCAAACAGGTCCAAGTCTAACTCAGAAATTGTATGACATACTGTTGAAGTTTAGACTTAACAAATATGCGTATTCAGCAGATATAAGTAAGGCCTTTCTAAGAGTTGGCTTGCAGGAAGAAGATAGAGACTTCACTAAGTTTCTATGGGTAGAGAACCCAGAAGATGTCAATAGTCCTGTAGTGACTTTCAGATTCTCATCAGTTCTTTTTGGCGCGACAAGCAGTCCATTTCTATTGCAAGCAACTCTAGATACTCATCTGAAGAAATCATCAAGTCCCTGTAAGACTGAAATCAGTCAAAATCTATATGTAGATAATTTTCAAGGGACCGTTAACAGTACTACTGAACTGTTACAATTATATCAAGAGGCCAACAAGGAGCTACAAGGTGCAAACATGCCACTACAATCTTGGGCCTCTAATAATGCAACATTGAATAATCAAATAGCAAGAGATTACCCTGAATATCACGTACCAGAATCACAAAAGGTGTTAGGTATGGATTGGGATTTAATCTCGGACACAATATCGATCAAATCTGTGCCAGTAAATTACAACATCACTACAAAAAGGGATTTGCTTTCACAAGTTAGCAAAGTATTCGACCCACTGGGTCTACTAAATCCTTTGACTATCAAGTGGCGTTTATTGGTGCAACAAGCATGGAAAGCTAAGGTTGGTTGGGATGATCCACTACCAATCCAGTTACAAAAAGCTTGGATGGAAGTGGCTCAAGAACAAACTTTAGTTGAAAAGATAATCTTTCCGAGACACATAGTCGAGGAAAATGAAGAAGTATCACTACATGTATTCGCAGACTCGTCAGCCAAAGCTTTTGGAGCTTGTGCTTACTTAGTGACTTCTAATCAATCATATCTTATCACCTCTAAGGCCAGAGTTGCTCCATTAAAAAAGAGGACTTTGCCTCAGATGGAACTAACAGCACTGCTAACTGGAACACGCTTAGCAGTGCATATCAAACAAGTCTTGTCTACCATGAACATCAAGGATGTCATCATATGGTCTGACAATGAAGCTGTCTTACAATGGGTACGAAACGACAACTGTCCAACTCCATATGTAAAAAATCGCGTCTCGGAAATTAAAGAAATTTCCGCAGGCTTTCAATTGTTGCATGTACCAACGAAGGATAATCCAGCTGATCTCTTATCAAGAGGTATGACATTTAAACAGTTTGCAAAGGCAGATATTTGGTTTCATGGGCCTCGATGGTTAGTGAATGGTAGTTGGCCTGAACAAAAGCCACACGTCATTACGACACAAACCATAACTACCACCAGGCAGCGAGCTCAAATATCAGTCTTGGATTGTACTCGTTACTCCTCGCTCATCAAATTAATCAATGTAACACAGAACGTGTTTCAATATCTCAGGAAAAAAGGTATAAAATACACTTTTCCAGATGCACTTCTCTATTGGGTAAGACAAGCCCAGAGAGAAACTTATGGGAATAACTATGAAAATCTTCCGCATAAGTTAAAACACAATCTCGGTCTGTGGATAGACCAAGAAAATCACAACATTCTGCGTTGTGGAGGGAGACTTAAACACGCAGATATCAATCTAGATACCGTGCATCCATGGCTTTTACCAAAAAATCATTGGATCACAAGGTTGATTGTGTTGCATACACATCAACAAATCATCAAACATGGAGGAGTGTTAGACACACTCACACAAATCAGACAGCAGTACTGGATTCCTCAGGGAAGACAGTCAGTCAAATCAATCTTGAAGAATTGCATGATATGCCGAAGGTACGATGCAAGAACTTGCTCTTATCCAGGGCCACCACCCCTACCAAAGGAACGAGTGGTCCATCTACAACCTTTCGAAACGACAGGAGTAGATTATACAGGAGCAATATATCTAACAGGGACTGCAGATAAGCAACCTATCAAGGCATACATCTGTCTGTTCACCTGTGCTACCACCAGGGCAGTACATCTAGAGGTAACACCCGATATGACTGCTCAATCATTTATTCAAGCTTTCCGCAGATTCGCAGCACGCCGATCATGCCCTAAGCTGATGATTTCAGATAACGGAGCAAACTTGGTAGCTGGAGAAGCATGTCTACGGGAAATCTGTTCCCATCCTGCAGTTACTTCCACACTGGAACAGCGTCATTGCAGATGGAAATTTATCCCTCCGAGAGCCCCATGGCACGGAGGATTTTATGAACGGTTAATAGGAACTGTAAAAAGATCCTTGAGAAAATCTCTACACCGTCAGAAAATCAATCTTCAAGAACTCCAGACAGTAATCACGGAAATAGAATCAAGGGTGAATAACCGGCCGTTGACTTACTTGTCTGAGGATCCTACTCAACATGAGCCATTAAGTCCTGCCCACCTAATGTATGGAAGACTTCTGTCTCCAGTACCATCTCTAGTGGATGATGAGATCAGAGATCCCTCATATGTGGGTCAGAGCGAGTTGGTTCAGGGGTATAAGCATCTGTCCAGCATAATCCAAAAATGGAATGATGTTTGGACAAAAGAATATCTTACATCTCTACGAGAACATAACTATGGGGCCAATGTCCCACATAATATATCTAATCTCCAACCTGGCGATATTGTCTTGGTAGACAGTGATGGCCCTAGGGCTGACTGGCCATTAGGTAAAGTTGTCTCAGTCCATCCAGATAGTCAGGGGATTTTGAGAATAGTCAAAATCCTGTCTAAAGGAACAACTTCCCTGAAGACATTGGACAAACTCATCCACATGGAATCAGTGAGCCAGCTGCAGTTAGATCCTGAGAGACCTCAAGACACTCTAACTCCACAAGACCCACAGACTCCTAACAGACACAATCGTCCACAACGGACAGCAGCAGAAAAGTGCAAGCAAAATTTGCACTTGTATTATCAATCCAATGGAGAGTAAATAAATACATATGGTTACTATTGTCCTAAGTATTGGACTCTGTGCCAGTTCTCTCCCTCTGGAAGATGTGGGAAATTTTTACCCACCATATCTAATAATCATCTAAGAAATGTATAATTTCTATATCATATCTAAATCATATCAAAATCATATCTAAATCGTATCAAATCATATTTGAATCATTAAAGATTCATTATATAGCTTGATCCTGGATGACAATGGCACCATGAACACGTACGCAACAGGGGCCCTTTTGATGCCTACGTGACTTTGTACATGATTTCTCAAGGATCCAGAAGCTTCTAGAAGGACTTCTTAATTAAAAAACTATTGGAACATTGATTCAACATCCGGTAGGATTAAAAATCGAATCCTTAATAAGAAACAGTGGTACTTTCAAATACTACTTATAATCTTTATATCCTATATCTAATTATATTATAATCACATCTTATCTTAATCATAAGTCTAGACTGTAAAAATAATCAATCAATATTCATAGAAGGCTACCGTGCTCAGAGAGCATGGCAGGGCGATGGGGGGAGTGAAGCGCCCACCAACAGCCCAGCGGCACTCCGCGTTTGTTTACAAATGAGTGAACAAGTGACTGATCCTTAGCGAACATTACCAGCTCAAGGACACCTTATCTAATATTTTTATCACCAGTGAATACTCTCTAGAACTGGGGGAGTACCTGGACAATATCTACAAGGAAAATCCAGGAACATTACATAAAATAAGAGTGTATAGTGGAGATCACGGTGACACGGTTTCCTCCACCTTCATTCTTTATCTTTATCAAATCATTCTTCTGCAACTGCAGGATAATCACGTAGCAACGCTACTAGATCATCATACAGCAACGCTGTAGCAAAATATCGTGCCTAAACTCAACAAGAGAGTTAATCAGTCTGGCAAACTTGTCAGACAGGCACCCCGACTGGCAGAGAAGTATATTGAAGGTTATTTGGTATATGATTGGCCAATTGTATGCTTGTGTAGCTTTAATATCCTATAAATCTGTCTGTTGGTTAAAAAGCGAGGCTAAGCCTCACATATCGGTACGTTTATTAAAATTGTAGTGTAGCTGTGAATCTTATCCAAGCACTGAACCTCATGAGTGTCCATTCTGTCAGAAAAGAATTCAGCCTCAATAAGTAAAAACCTCACAAGTGTCCACAGCGTTGGAAAAGATTCAGTCAAGCTAACTGTATAAACTGAATATGTCTGCATATATATTTGAATATATAAATTAAGTTATCAATTGCTTGCTTAGTTAATTTTTAAGTTATCATATAAGTTCATTTAATTGAATATAATTTCTAGTACTTAATAGTATTTAGACTACATTTAAGGTCATTTATTATACTTTTACAATTTAATTTGTTGTTTATAGTATAAGTACATATTGGCTGTTAAGTTATGGTGCTAGGTTAGACTATGTATGTTTAAATCCCTGATTTAAACAGAGCCAGTGTTCAGTCAGATAACTGAATTTATCAAATCTTATCCTTGTATAAAATACAAGCTGATGTGAGATCCCTGTCTACAGGTGGATTGGAACTTCTATCAACAAGTCATTCACTCCACCTGTCCCTTACAGCCCACAATCTGTCATTAGGAAAAGAGGAATTAGGATTTACAACCCTAGCTAGAGATTTTAGTTGAATTAATTTGCAGACAGTAATTTTTTAATTTAGTTCAGTACAAGTCCCTGGTAGTCTCCTCTTATATCAATCCCAGCAGGTTTTTCCCACATATATATATATATATATATATATATATATATATATATATATAAATATATATATATATATATATATATATATATATATATATATATATATATATATATATATATATATATATATATATATATATATATATATATATATATACAAAACGAGGCCTAAATTAGCATATATTAGGTATTGGATTGCTTGATTCACAAACTCATTTGGACACACCCCACACTAAATATTAATTAATACATACCTTTAACACACACACACACGCACACACACACACGAATCTGTACACCAGTTGATTGACGGTTGAGAGGCGGGACCAAAGAGCCAGAGCTCAACCCCCGCAAGCACAATTAGGTAAGTACAATTAGGTAAGTACACACACACACACACACACACACACACACACACACACACACACACACACACACACAAACACAAACACACACACACACACACACACACACACACACACACACACACACACACACACACACATACACACATACACACAGCTTCCCCCACCAGCAAAACACTCACCAAGGAGGCGATTTGAGAAGGGACAAAAGAAAGTGAGTCTCAATGCAATATACACTAACATAGATGGAATTACAAATAAAGCAAATGAGCTTGGAAAACGGGTACTAGAGGAAAACCCAGACATAATAGCCCTCACAGAAACAAAGCTAACAAAAACGATAACAAACGCAGTGTTCCAACAGGACTATTATGTTATGCGGAAAGAGAGGGAAGAAAGAGGTGGTGGTGGCGTAGCTCTGCTTGTAAGAAAAGGCTGGGATTTTGAGGAGATGGATATTCAGGGCTGTGAAGGTTTCAGTGACTACATAGCAGGTACCATAACAAATGAAGAGAAACAAATTATAGTAGTAGTCATATATAATCCACCACCAAATGACAGAAGACCCAGACAGGAATATGACAGAAACAACATGGACACCATTAACATAATAGAAAGAGCAGCTTCTGTTGCTAGCAGGAATGGATCTGGACTACTAATTATGGGAGACTTCAACCATAGGAAGATAGATTGGGAGAACAGAGACCCGCATGGAGGACCAGAAACATGGAGAGCTAAGCTGCTGGACGTGGCAACAAGAAACTTTCTAAGCCAGCACATGATGGAACCAACATGAATGAGAGAAGATGAACCAGCAATGCTTGATTTGATATTTACCCTAAATGAGTGGGATATAAGGGAAGTTAAGTTGGAAGCGCCCTTGGGAATGAGTGACCACAGTGTATTGAACTTTGAGTACCTGGTAGAGCTAGGAATTATCTCCCCCAAAAAAGAACTAGGATTCAAAAGGCTGGCATACCGAAAGGGGAATTATGAACAGATGAGAAGTTTCCTAAGTGAAATACTTTGGAACACAGACCTCAGAGATAAGTCTGTACAGGGTATGATAGATTATGTTACCCAAAAGTGCCAGGAGGCAGTAAAGAGGTTCATCCCGGCCCAAAGGGAAAAATCCGAGAAGCAACAAAAGAATCCATGGTATAATAGGACATGTATGGAAGCAAAGAAACTGAACAAAAGGGCGTGGAGGAACTTCCGGAATAACAGAACACCAGAAAGCAGAGAGAGATACCAGAGAACCAGGAATGAGTACGTCAGGGTGAGAAGAGAAGCAGAGAAAAGTTTTGAAAAAGATATAGCAAACAAAGCCAAGACCGAACCAAAGCTACTCCACAGTCACATCAGAAGGAAAACAACAGCGAAAGAACAGGTATTGAAACTTAGAATAGGCGAGGACAGGAATACAGAGAATGACAAAGAGGTGTGTGAAGAACTCAACAAGAGGTTCCAGGAGGTCTTGACAATAGAACAAGGTGAGGCCACTGTGCTAGAAGAAAGGGAAGTAAACCAGGCGGCCTTGGAAGAGTTCGAAATTACGAGAGAGGAGGTCAAGAGACACCTGCTGGATCTGGATGTTAGAAAGGCTGTTGGTCCAGACGGGATCTCACCATGGATACTGAAAGAGTGTGCAGAGACACTTTGCTTGCCACTCTCCATAGTGGCAAGTCACTGGAGACGGGAGACCTACCAGAAATATGGAAGACGGCCAATGTGGTCCCAATATACAAAAAGGGCCACAGGCAAGAGGCACTGAACTACAGGCCAGTGTCCTTGACTTGCATACCATGCAAGGTGATGGAGAAGATTGTGAGAAAAAAACTGGCAACACATCTGGAGAGAAGGGACTTCGTGACAAATCACCAACATGGGTTCAGGGAGGGTAAATCTTGCCTTACAGGCTTGATAGAATTCTACGATCAGGTGACAAAGATTAAGCAAGAAAGAGAGGGCTGGGCGGACTGCATTTTCTTTGATTGACGGAAAGCCTTTGACACCGCATAAGAGGCTGGTACATAAGCTGGAGAGACAGGCAGGTGTAGCTGGTAAGGTGCTCCAGTGGATAAGCAATAGGAAGCAGAGAGTTACGGTGATGGGTGAGACCTCCGATTGGCGTGAAGTCACCAGTGGAGTCCCACAGGGCTCTGTACTCGGTCCTATCTTGTTTCTGATATATGTAAATGATCTCCCGGAGAGTATCGATTCATTTTCTCTCAATGTTTGCGGACGATGCCAAAATTATGAGAAGGATTAAAACAGAAGAGGACTGTTTGAGGCTTCAAGAAGACCTAGACAAGCTGAAGGAATGGTCGAACAAATGGTTGTTAGAGTTTAACCCAACCAAATGTAATGTAATGAAGATAGGTGTGGGGAGCAGGAGGCCAGATACAAGGTATCATCTGGGAGAGGAAATTCTTCAGGAGTCAGAGAAAGAAAAAGACTTGGGGGTTGATATCATGCCAGACATATCTCCTGCAGCACATATCAAGAGGATAACATCAGCGGCATATGCCAGGCTGGCCAACATACGAACGGCATTCAGAAACTCGTGTAAAGAATCATTCAGAACTTTGTATACCACATATGTCAGGCCAATCCTGGAGTATGCAGCCACAGCATGGAGTCCATATCTAGTCAAGGATAAGACTAAACTGGAAAAGGTTCAAAGGTTTGCCACCAGAGTAGTACCCGAGCTGAGAGGTATGAACTACGAGGAGAGACTACGGGAATTGAACCTCACTTCGCTGGAAGACAGAAGAGTTTGTGGGGACATGATATCCACATTCAAGATTCTGAAGGGAATTGATAGGGTAGATAAAGACAGGCTATTTAACACAAGGGGCACACGCACAAAGAGACACAGGTGGAAACTGAGTGCCCAAATGAGCCACAGAGATATTAGAAAGAACTTTTTTAGTGTCAGAGTGGTTGACAAATGGAATGCATTCGGAAGTGATGTGGTGGAGGCTGACTCCATACACAGTTTCAAGTGTAGATATGATAGAGCCCAATAGGCTTAGGAATCTGTACACCTGTTGCTTGACGGTTGAGAGGCGGGACCAAAGAGCCAGAGCTCAACCCCCGCGAACACAACTAGGTGAGTACAACTAGGTGAGTGTACACTCTCACACACACACACACACACACACACACACACACACACACACACACACACACACACACACACACACACACACACACACACACACACACACACAAGTCAGTTTACCTAAATTCTCCAATATTCATTCATGAAACTGCCTCACTGGGCTGCAACCTCATCGAATAAGCTGTCATGTATATGTCAACACAAACTCAAAACTTCACACGTCAATCATTGCAAATGTTGATAAATAGACACTGACTAACCTTACTACGAGATATAAATACAAGTGCCAAATTTTATTCAGAAGGCAACTCCAGCGTGGCCTAGTCGGATAGAACATGTTCTTAATCCGGATAGACCTGCGTTCGAGCCTGTCGGAAAGGTTGCAAGTACAGGGCACAGATTTCTCTGTGTGTCCCCTCCTGTAGGAGCATCAGTTTCGATAGATTCTCTGGATAGCTGAAGATTGATTGACTGACCCCTTGGAATGTGGGGAAGGGTTGAAGTCCGGGGGCCCACGGATGGATACCTGGATCCACTGACCTCGGGCAGGTCTTTCAATTCACCTGGATTTCAGGTGGGGAGAAGGGAGGCAATTTGGGTCGACACAAATAGCTTCCTGGACCCAAAACCCCAAAGACACCCGGACAATCAAGACGCACACGGCCTCAGAAGACACACGGACGCAAGACACAGGATCAAAACACATGCGGACTCAAGACACACACGGATTCAAGACACACGCGGATTCAAGACACACGGACTCAAGACACACGCGGAATCAAGACACACACGGAAACAAGACACACACACGGACTCAAGACACACACGGACTCAAGACACACACACGGACTCAAGACACACACGGACTCAAGACACACGCGGACTTAAGACACACATGGACACTGACACAATCCCAAGGTGGAGATAAGGGAGGCAATTTGAGGGGACACAAATGGCATCCTGGACTCAACACCCCAGGGATAATGACACTGACACTGACACTCATAGACTCTGACGGACACGGACACACACGGAATCAAGACTCACACGGAATCAGGACACACACGGAATCATGACACACACGGAATCAAGACACACACGGAATCAAGACATAACACGGAATAAGAGACACACGGAATCAAGACACACACGGAATCAACACTCACACGGAATCAAGACTCAAACGGAATCAAGACACACTCGGAATCAAGACACACACGGAATCAAGACACACACGGACTCAAGACACACACAGACTCAAGACACACACGGACTTAAGACACACATGGAATCAAGACACACACAGAATCAAGACACACGCGGACTTAAGACACACATGGAATCAAGACACGCATGGAATCAAGACACACATGGAATCAAGACACACATGGAATCAAGACACACGATCCCAAGGTGGAGATAAGGGAGGCAATTTGAGGGGACACAAATAGCATCCTGGACTCAACACCCCAGGGATAATGACACTCATCAAGATAATGATAAGAATCACTGACATTCATAGACTCTGACGGACACGGACACACACGGAATCAAGACACACGCGGAATCAAGACATAACACGAAATCAAGACATAACACGAAATCAAGACACACGCGAAATCAAGACACACACGGAATCAAGACACACGCGAAATCAAGACACACACGAAATCAAGACACACGCGAAATCAAGACACACACGGAATCAAGACATAACACGGAATCAAGACACACACGGAATCAAGACACACACGGAATCAAGACACACACGGAATCAAGACACACACGGAATCAAGACACACGCGAAATCAAGACACACACGGAATCAAGATATAACACGGAATCAAGACACACACGGAATCAAGACACACACGGAATCAAGACACACACGGAATCAAGACATATAGGAATCAAGACACACACGGAATCAAGACATATAGGAATCAAGACACACACGGAATCAAGACACACACGGAATCAAGATATAACACGGAATCGAGACACACACGGAATCAAGACACACACGGAATCAAGACACACACGGAATCAAGACATAACACGGAATCAAGACACACAAGGAATCAAGACATAACACGGAATCAAGACACACACGGAATCAAGACATAACACGGAATCAAGACACACACGGAATCAAGACACACACGGAATCAAGACACACACGGAATCAAGACATAACACGGAATCAAGACACACAAGGAATCAAGACACACACGGAATCAAGACACACGCGAAATCAAGACACACACGGAATCAAGACACACGCGAAATCAAGACACACACGAAATCAAGACACACGCGGAATCAAGACACACACGGAATCAAGACATAACACGGAATCAAGACACACACGGAATCAAGACACACACGGAATCAAGACACACACGGAATCAAGACACACACGGAATCAAGACATATAGGAATCAAGACACACACGGAATCAAGACACACACGGAATCAAGACACACACGGAATCAAGACATATAGGAATCAAGACACACACGGAATCAAGACACACACGGAATCAAGACATACCACGGAATCAAGACATATAGGAATCAAGACACACACGGAATCAAGACACACACGGAATCAAGACACACACGGAATCAAGACACATACACGGAATCAAGACACTAAGGAATCAAGACACATACACGGAATCAAGACACTAAGGAATCAAGACACACAAGGAATCAAGACATATACGGAATAAAGACACACACGGAATCAAGACACACACGAAATCAAGACACACACGGAATCAAGACACACACGGAATCAAGACACACACGGAATCAAGACACATAGGAATCAAGACACACACGGAATCAAGACACACACGGAATCAAGACACACACGGAATCAAGACACACACGGAATCAAGACACACACGGAATCAAGACACACACGGAATCAAGACACAAAAGGAATCAAGACACACACGGAATCAAGACACACACGGAATCAAGACATAACACGGAATCAAGACACAAAAGGAATCAAGACACAAAAGGAATCAAGACACACACGGAATCAAGACACACACGGAATCAAGACACACACGGAATCAAGACATAACACGGAATCAAGACTTAACACGGAATCAAGACACATAGGAATCAAGACACACACGGAATCAAGACACATAGGAATCAAGACACATAGGAATCAAGACACACACGGAATCAAGACACACAAGGAATCAAGACATATCACGGAATCAAGACACACACGGAATCAAGACACACACGGAATCAAGACACATAGGAATCAAGACACACACGGAATCAAGACATAACACGGAATCAAGACACACACGGAATCAAGACACATAGGAATCAAGACACATAGGAATCAAGACACACACGGAATCAAGACACACACGGAATCAAGAGACACACGGAATCAAGTCACATAGGAATCAAGACACACGGAATCAAGACACACACGGAATCAAGACACACACGGAATCAAGACACATAGGAATCAAGACACATTGGAATCAAGACACACACGGAATCAAGACACACACGGAATCAAGACATAACACGGAATCAAGACACATAAGGAATGAAGACACACACGGAATCAAGACATAACACGGAATCAAGACATAACTCGGAATCAAGACACACACGGAATCAAGACATAACACGGAATCAAGACACAGAAGAAATCAAGACACGCAAAGAATCAAGACATAACACGGAATCAAGACACACAAGAAATCAAGACATTACACGGAATCAAGACACACACGGAATCAAGACATAACACGGAATCAAGACACACACGGAATCAAGACATAACACGGAATCAAGACACACACGGAATCAAGACACACACGGAATCAAGACACACATGGAATCAAGACACACACGGAATGAAGACACATAGGAATGAAGACACACACGGAATCAAGACATAAACGGAATCAAGACATAACTCGGAATCAAGACACACACGGAATCAAGACACACAAGGAATCAAGACACACACGGAATATCCTAAAAACCCTTCTAGATAACATGACGCATGATCGGAAAACATCATTCATTGGAAGCCTACCAGCCATCCAGAAGGAGTGGGAAAGGAACAACAATTCTAATATACAAGGGGCGGAGTCAGGGATGAAACTGAGGCTGAAACTCAGGAAGTTATAAACTCTGACTCAGTGGGCCAGGATGTAGATGACAGTAAACTAGAAAGTGTACCAGACAGCACTGACAGCTCGATAGGTACAGACACCACGACGGTTCTCGATAGAGCAATTCAGAACAGAAGGAGAGACTTATGCAAATTTTATGCAAAGGGCATATGCAGACATAGATATGCTGGTAATAAGAAAGGATTAGAATGCAGTTACCAACATCCCAAAAATGTTTAAATATGCTTAGGAAAGGTGAGTGTCGATTTGGATCAATATGTAGGTTTTTCCATCTTGACATGTGCCAAACCTCACTGGAGGACAGAAAATGCTATGACCTCAGCTGCCCACACTTTCACGTGAAAGGCACGGAACGCTACATAAAGAGTGGCAAGCAGGATTTGAAACTTTTGAAAGCATTTGGATTTGGATTTGAAAGGATTTGAAAGCAGAATTTGGAGGAAACTCTATAGATTTTTTATACCAGACCGGCAGAGAATTCAAAAGGAGCAGCATGGAGAGTGTATGGAACTGGATGCCAGATCCACTTGCATTCCAGAATTACAGATACAATTACCCACCGTAAGGGTGGTAATTATATACATATATATATACATATTATATACATATATATATATATACAGATACAACTACGACAGAAAACTGCCCTACAACAATCAGTACTGGTCAGAACAAACTCATTATGTCCACGAATAATGGACTTGCCGAAAAAGTCTCCCATTCACTAATCACTAATCACTATCACTAATCACTATCACTAATATCAGTATCACTAATAGAGTAACCTCATTCATCTTTGCCAACATACAAGGACTGAAAACAAGAACAAACAACAAAGTACAGTTCATAACTGGCCTCCTCAAGGAGTCAAATGCAGTATTTGGAGCTTTCACAGAAACCCATGCAGGGGAATTGTTGGACAGTGAGATCTGGATTCCAGGATATAACCAATACAGGTGTGAAAGGAAAATTAGGTCACATGGAGGAGTGGGTCTGTATATTAGGGAAGACCTTGTATGCTCGGAGCTCCTAAACGTTACAAATGAGGTGGTAGAGGTACTGGGATTAAAAATAGAGAAAATAAAATTAGTGATTATACTAATATACAAACCGCCAGATGCAACGGCTGAGGAATTCACAGAACAGATAAGCAAAATTGAGAATAGCCTTGATAATTTGGAGAACCCGATACCTGATATTATCTTCCTAGGTGACTTCAACTTGCCTAGTCTCAGGTGGAAAATAGCAAACAATAATATTATACCAGGAAATCAATCAGGACCTAACCAACCACAGATTAGAGAACTACTTAGATTCTGTGACAAATTTTCACTCAATCAGCAGATATCGGAGCCAACGAGAAATGAAAATATCTGAAGGATCTGGTCTTTACGAACAATGAAGACATTATCAGAGACATTACGATATCAGATACCACATACTCAGATCACAAACTCATTGAAGTGCAAACGACCATCAATACTCAGAATAGACCTAAAACGTTGATAAAGCGAGAGGGGCTATTCAGTAAGTTTAATTTTAATAATAAAAGGAGAGACTGGGAGATAATAAACAGGGAACTTACAAACATTCCATGGGGAACTGTTCTAAATAATACAAGTCCTACAGAAGGAATAGAAAAACTGACTTCAGAAGCGTATCAAGTCTGTTTGAAACATGTTCCTTTGAGGAAAGCCAGAAAGAGATCTAACGTAGAAAGAGAACGCAGACGACACTATAAACGCAGGAAAAAATTAACGGAACTGCTTATGCAGACACGAATTTCCCGTCAAAGAAGGAATAATTTAAATAGGGAGATTGAAGAAATCGAGCGCAAATTGAAACACTCATATGAAACTAAAGAAAGGCAGTTAGAACAGAAAGCAATTCAGGAAATAAAGAAAAATCCAAAATATTTCTTCTCATATGCGAAATCAAAAGCAAAAACCACTGCCAGTATTGGACCTATTCGTACAAGTGAAGGTTCATACACGGAGGATGACAAAGAAATTAGTGAAATCCTAAAAAAACAGTATGAGGACATGTTTAGCACTCCAATAAACAACATGAAGGTGGAAGATCCAGACAATTTCTTTATGCGGGATATTCAAACCCCTGTTTGATAACTTTAATTTATAACTGATATAAACACGAGCGTACTAAATTTTGAAAAAGAAATT